>NC_030990.1:3491993-3593882 GCF_000149955.1 Fusarium oxysporum f. sp. lycopersici 4287
AGCGAACACCTGTCTGCCCTCCGAATAGCTGATTCACAATAGGATTTTGAGGCGCCATCCAGGTGGCCACAGCAAAGATGCTCAGAAATTGCGCCAGAAATCCTGGAATGAAGTAGTATACGAAGGAACATGCAGTTACAATGACAAACCACTTGTATCTGTGCATTCTGCCTCCTAGAATGGTAGGATCTGGTGTATCGTTTGTCTCGTACATGGCATTCATAAGAGTTACACCAACAAGATTCTCGGGCCAGATCATGGATGCGGGATAGACTTCCAGGGTTAGTTGAAGGATCATTGTGACATAGTGACAACTTGCCTAAGAACTTGCGTAGCATCCCTGCAATGCCATATCCCACAGATTGTGTGGAGATAGTCAGGAGAAGCTGGAACACAAGACCAAAGTCCTGCTTGTAGAAGATGACCTGTGCAAGGATGATATCGGTAGCATACGCAACAGAGAATGACACACTGGCCATGACAACGATAATTGCGTGTTCCTTAACATTAAAGGGACCAGGGTTCAGAGTCCACGTTATACCAAAAGTGGTGAACTCCCTGTCAGGCACGAACTTCGCCCAGCCATGACCCATAGGCCACGCAACGATTTGAGCGATGAGAGGCCCAATACTGATGGATGGTTGGCGGAGAGAGAATAGGGTGTTCATCGAAGCCCCTACAATGACGAGAAGCATTCCTATAGTCCAAGCTCTCACTGTGTTGCATGGAAGATCTTCGTCGAAGTTTCTTACCGCAGCTCGAACTTCAGGATAAGGGGAGTTTTCTTCCTCTTCGTCATCTGCATCATCGCTGAGCAGCGCTGCTTCATCACCAGACTCTCCTGAACCCTTTCGTCGTGTCTCATACTCCTGAGGTAGATTCGGGTCCATAAGCATCTCATATTCCGAACCTGCCTCATCGTCGTTGCGTGCTCCAGAGGCTGCCCACTCATGGAGGCGATGCTTGAGGTTCTCATTTGATGAGTCCTCAATCTCAAGAGACGTGGATAAGCGTCCACTAGGTCCTCCTATACTTTGGCCGACGGCTTCGGCTGGCAATACCGACCCTAGCTTCTTGCTTTTTGGCATTGTGAGATTTGGCTGTTCTCATCCAGGGTTATCGGAAAGTGGGCTATAGTGATTTGCAGCTCATCTAGTTCTTTGGACGATTTAGAGACCCTGAATGCGACATTAGAATCTCAAAGGCATTGCCCTTCTTAGTATGAACTCACTTTATTGAGTGAAATCGATTTGCATCTCATCCGGTATAGGACACGCAGTCTGAGGTGAGGGTGGCCTCAAGCCCTAGACAGAGAACGGACGTGGTTGAGATCGAGCTAGGACATGTATTCTTTCTTAGTTTTTACAGAAGAAGGACGTCTCTGAGCTGAGTATAAGAGTTTTTGAATGCTTGAGACTCGAGGTGTCGTTGAAGTCGTGTCGTTATATGAGGAAACTGTCCTTTTGTTTGTACTACTCTGTGGCGTCTATTGAGGCTCAGGTCTTGACATATGCCTGTCAGCAAACAATAATTGACAACAATATAAGCTGTTGGTTCAGCATCAAACAATCAAAGGAACAAATCCTCCAAATAACCCGAAATGGGTAGAGATCTACTCAGGAGGATGTTGTTCAAGATAAGGTTCGGGAGGATTCCTGTTGAACTTATGAGAGGTACCTCAGACATGCCCCTGTATCAAGATGGCACTAAGCCTGACACGGAAATTCCACTTTGAATAATCCATCGATTTTATACAACATCAGCTCCACTGTAATCACTTGGACCTGTATAAATTCACTTGATTTGCATCAAGATTTCTATCCGATTCAACTGTTACCTTGTGACTCTCATTCTGGACCTGGTACTCGGAATGGGTTTATGATGCGTCGCGTCGTAGTGACAGGCCTCGGAGCCATCACGCCCTTGGGAGTTGGCATAAGGCGAACATGGACTCGTCTTATTAACAACGAATGCGGAATCGTCAGCGTCGCAGATCTCGAGCCTCAGGCACGATGGAAAGAGTTGACGAGCACAGTCTCTGGGTTAGTGCCCAGTGGTGATGGAGAAGGACGATGGAGGGCATCAGACTGGATCAATGCAAATGAGCAAAGACGAATGTCAAAATTTACACAATATGCCATCGCAGCTAGCGACATGGCTCTCAGGGACTCAGGGTGGGAGCCGAAGAACGCAGAGCAGCAGGAGGCCACCGGTGTATGCCTTGGAAGCGGTATTGGAAATCTAGACGAGATTTACGAGACCAGTTTAGTGCATCATCAAGACGTGAGAAGCCATTCAGTTCTTGTCGAACCTATGCTAAATATGTGACAGGGCTACAAGAAGGTGTCTCCGTTATTTGTTCCCAAGATTCTTATTAATATGGCCGCCGGCCATGTGGCCATGAAATACGGCTTCCAAGGCCCCAACCACACAGCTACCACGGCTTGCACGACTGGTGCACACTCAATCGGAGATGCAGCACGATTTATCACCATGGGAGACGCCGATGTGATGGTCGCCGGAGGTTCAGAATCATGTATCCATCCCTTGACGTTCGCTGGCTTCGGCAGAGCAAGATCTCTGACCACAGCATATAACGACAATCCCACAGCAAGCTGTCGTCCGTTTGATGCTGACCGCAATGGTTTCGTTGTCTCTGAAGGTGCTGCGGTGGTAGTTCTTGAAGAATTAGAGCACGCCAAAGCACGGGGGAGCCCATATATATGCTGAAATCAAGGGCTACGGCTGCAGCGGCGATGCTCACCATATGACAGCACCGCTGGAAGATGGCCATGGTGCATATCTTGCTATGAAGAAAGCACTCAAAAAGTGCAGGCATCAAGCCTTCACAGGTCGACTACATCAACGCACACGCAACAGCAACTCATGTTGGCGATGTAGCGGAAACGTCGGCCATCAAACGGATCATGCTGGGCGAAGAGGGACATCAGAAAGAGTCGGATGTCACAGTCAGCAGCACCAAGGGCGCAGTCGGACATTTGCTGGGTGCTGCTGGAGCTATTGAGGCTTTATTTTGCATCCTAGCCATTCATGAGGTATGTAGCTTCCAAAGCCGTAAAGACGCATTTACTGATTATTTCCAGGGAGTCGTACCCGCAACATTAAACCTCCAGAAGCCAGACGTGGGAGCTGCCTTTAATTTTGTGCCAAATGAAGCACAAGAGAAGACAGTTGGTGTAGCTGTATCCAATAGCTTTGGCTTTGGCGGTACAAACAGCTCATTGGTATTTTCCAGATATCAATGATGTTATCGTAAAATGTTTAAGATGTAAAATAGCTGTATACTATTGTATTTCTGCTGATCAAATTCCTCTTTCTTCTCAGTAACGGCTTGATTGATATGTAGCACAGTAAATACAGTGCACTTCGCACCATATTACCGAGAGCCGAACCAGTCACAAAATTTCAGATTCAACTTACTAGCTTAGGATCCAAGGGTCCATGACGATAACACTCCAAGTGCCTCTCATCCCGCCTTGCCCAGGCCCTTCACGCCAAATCTCCCTATTGAACATACTCTCACGATGAGCATGGCCTGCGAGACATGTCGAACCCAGGCCCGGACCGTCCTCCGGGCTGCAATGCGAGCCGGCGCATCACGAGCCGCTGCACCGACGACGAGGAATTTCCTTCCACCCGCTGCGTTTGTTACTCGACGACACTTTAGCAACACGAGCTCGAGAAGTCTCCTCAAGGGTATTGGAAAGTCTATGGCGGAGCCGTATCGTGTGTTGGGTGCGACGGAGCAGCTTTTCAAGGCTTCAGCGAAGGCGGCGGACTATCATATCACTGAGAAGGAGAGAAAAGATGATCAGGTGCAGCTTGCGGAGGATGGTGAAGAGATTGGACACTCTCTGAACCCTGATAGTCCCTGGCATCACAGCACGTCTCTCAACAACCTCAAAGAATCCGTCCCTTGCTAACTTTCACAGCCTTTAAACTTCCTCCAACCTTCAGCACCTGGTCCCACGTAACCATGCTTCACCTCTACCTAATCAACACCCGAATACGCTGCTTCGACCGCGAGGGCTTCCAAAACTGGCAGCACCAGCTCACAGACCACTTCTTCTTCGAGTGCGAGAAGAAGATGCACATCGACCACCACATCACATCGAGCGCCCTCCGCCAGCGATACCTCAAGGACATTTTCGTTCAGTGGCGCGGTCTTCTGCTAGCATACGACGAGGGTCTCATCAAAGGCGATGCGATGCTAGCAAGTGCCATCTGGCGAAACCTGTTCAAGGGTTCTGCTGATGCGGACCCCAGAGCTCTTCTTGCTATCGTGGGCTGGATGAGATCGACACTGTTGCAGTTTGAGGCTGTTTCGGATAATAACCTTCCTGCGCAATTACCGGCGATTATGGCCAAGCCGGTGGATGTGTTCTGGACGAGATTGGAGAAGCAACTTGGTGGACAGCAGGAGGATGGTCTTCCTGCTAAGGAGGTGAAGGAGGAGCCTGTATCAACAGAGGAGACCGCCAAGGCTTCAGCGAACTAGAGCGCGGAAGGAAGATTTGTACTATCAGATGGATATATGGGTTACATGACAAAAAAAAATAGAACGGGCGGGCTGTATGAATAGGGCATTGGATGAGGGTATCTTCTTAGGCATGACGGTTGTATATGAATAATTCCCTGATGATATTCCACCTCATATATATGTTCTTTTGTTGTGATTATCTCTGTATGGTCAACTAATCATGCTTCTCCCACATTTGAAACTCATACTTTGTACCAGCTTCTTCCTGGCCACCCTCTTCAATCTCTTCACCTGTCCACTCCTGCAACTCCTCTCTAGACTTTCTCTCCCACGATCCATCCTTCAAGTCGACAGGAAAGAAAGTATCGCAGTCAAAATCACGCTCAATACTCGTGAGAAGGATCCGTCGCGCTTCTGGCAGTCTGAGAGCGGCGTCATAGATCTGCGCACCACCGATGACGAAAATTCGACCGACGTCGCTATGTGCACGGGCGTATTGAAGAGCAAGTTCAAGAGATTGGACTCTCACGGGTTCAGAGGGCTCAACTTTTCCGGGAAGCTTTGAGGGTGCGGAGCGGGAAATGACAATGTTGAGACGGTCTTTCAGAGGCCGGAATTTGGTGGGGATCGAGTCCCAGGTTTTGCGGCCCATGATGACTGCGTTGATAGACGATGAGGAGGCCTGGTCGAGTCAGTACATGATTCTCGTGGTCTTTTCGATGCAGCGATAACACAGGGATGTATAGCTAGCAAGGTAAGGGTAATATATACCTGTGGTGGCACCCGAGTTGTGACGCGCGCAAAGTACTTCATTTCTTTGCGTAGCCCTTGCCAGGGCATTGTTCCATGGAGGCCAATGCCCATGTTGCGCGTGGCCGCGACTATGAGATTCAATTCGAGAGACTGCATTGCTCAAGATGTTGATGATGAATCTGTGAGGTTAGGAGGTGGAGGTTTGATGAGTCTTAAGTTGCTGAGTGGGTTTGTGTGACGGTGATGGTACTAATGACACCTGAGACATGGCATGACGATATATCGCGTATTTATTCTACATCTTTCACTTTTCTTACGTTTGGAAGTAATAGGTCGCGTTTCTTTTCATCTGCAATAAATTCCGTCTTCAGTGTTGGTACAAATCCAGTTCCAGGCTTATGATTTCTTTCTGTTAACCACCAAGCTTATCGAGTGAGACTCCCCTCACAACTTTGATGGAGGCAAAATCTCAACATCCTTGAAAGGAACTCCCAAAAACCGATAAATATGGTTAAATCTGCAACGTCAGTTTCTGCTTTCTTTCCTTTGCCGCATTGGCGACTTACCTGTCACTTCCAAAGAAAGCCTCGGACTTGCTATCATCGCGGGTCACAATCAACCAAGGAGCTCCAAAAGCGCCCTTCTGAACCGCTTCACCAGTAAGATCTTTGACCCTCTCCTTCATACTCTCCCTTCCGTTCATGATCTTCTCAACATCTTCATCAGAGAACAGCTTCTTGCCAGACCCTCCATCAAGCTCATCCGTTGCTTCCTTGAGAGCTGCAATGAGCTTCTCGTCCTCGGCAAGATTGACATGAGGAGGCAGCCATATCTTGTGGAAGAGGAATCTGATTGCAGCGAGATAAGTTGACTCTGGGTAGTTCTCCTTAATAAAGTGTAAGGCGCGGAGAGGTGACACGGTCTTTGCGATGGCAACGATATCGGGTGGCGAGCCTTGATAGGGAACCCCAAGACGCTCAGCAGCGCGGAATGAATCTCTAGCAAGATATTCCCCCTTGGCCTTGAGAACCCATGGAGGACGGTTTCCTAATCTATGTAAGATGAAGTTGTGGTATACGGTTCAATATAGTTAACTACCTGATGTCTGCATAATGCCGCCCAAAAAGACAGGGATGAAACTATAAAAGTCAGCGATTTGCTCAAAGATATGGATAGGCATGAACATACTTCACTTTCACTCCATGAGCAGCGAGTTTGCTCATGTTCTGTCTCAAGTCCGCATATCCTACATAACTGTAGAATGACACTATTGCATATCAGTGCTACCCAAGAAATAGGGACATTAGATGACTTACCAATGTCTAGGTAACAGTCGATACGTCCACCCATTTTTAGCACAATGTTTCTCTTTGACGTTATTCGATGAGTAAATGACGAGATGTGTACTTGTAGGTACCTTTCCAAGGCGTACCTTAGGATGCTTTATTAAACGGATCTCGGCCCCCGGTCGGTGTGGGGACTTCCCCGTGCCGAGGCTCGGGGAAGGTGGAGGTTGGGGCGCATCGGGCTTACACCTTTCGGGACATTTGATCTATAAGCAGATCGTCAGTATTTATACAAAGTTTCAAATAACAAATCTCTTAGTGAAACAATTACCCACAATGGTATCTAAGAAACCTGTTGCTCTTGTTGTAGGCGCATCTAGAGGCATCGGCCGTCAAGTCGCCGTTGACCTCGCCCGCAATGGCTACGCTGGTATGTCAAGCTTCTCTGTATTTATTGTACTTATGAAGCTAACACTTTAAAGTTGTTGTTGCTGCAAAGACTATCAGTGATCCTTCCAATCTACCAGAGCCCTTTCCTCCAAATCCCAACTCTTCCGCTTCTACCATCACAACAGTTGCTCGCGAGATTACTTCTGAGGGAGGCGATGCTACTGCTATTCAGGTCGACGTCCGCTATCCTGAGAGTATAGATGCTCTTGTATCGAATACTATCTCCGTGAGTTTACCAAATTGCTCTTCCTTTTAAATCTCCTTACTAACAATCCCAGACTTATGGCCGTCTAGATGTTCTCATCTACAACTCAGGCGCCATCTTCTGGGCTCCTGTCTCGTCGACTCCCGTAAAGCGCTTCCAGCTCATGCAGCGCGTCAATCCAGAAGGACTCTACGCAACGGTTCAAGCTGTCCTTCCTCATATTTCTTCTTCATGCCGAATAGTTGTTGTCAGCCCACCTATCTATAGTCGTTTCTTCCGCGGCAAGACTGCATATGCTATGGGCAAGGTTGGTATGAGTGTTCTTACAAAGGGTCTTGCCATGGACTTTGAGCGCGAGGGGAAGAAGGATATGGCTATCACATCTATTTGGCCAGCTGTGGTATGTTGGATCTGATACCTTGAGCTTGCTTTGACAACTGACATATTAGGCTATCGAGTCGGCGGCTACAGAGAAATTCACAGCCAAAAACCCAGAGGAAGCCAACGATTTACGAAAGGCAACCATCTTCTCCGACGCTATCCTCGAGATTCTCAAAGCTTATCCAAGCGTCGTGAACGGCGAGCTCCTCCTGGATGAAGATTTCCTTCGCGAACATGCAGGAATAACCGACTTTTCCAAATACAATGTTATTTCAGGTGCCTCACCACGGAGGATCATGCCCCAAAGTCTCCCAGACTTGACCGTAGCAGAGCAAGCAGACGAGGGCAAACGCTACGACAGCACAAAGGATAAATCCAAGCTATAAAATTATTGAAGATCGCTATTGTTTCAATATATGTAGGAAAAGAGACCGTTATACAGGTAGCTAATAGCACGGAAAAAATGAACCTGCGCAGCCATGATATCCTCTAGAACACACATCTAATACCTCCTTGGCCATGGAAGCTGCGTTCACCAAACTCCTAGGCATGATTACAAACGTACACCCGACTCTTTGAAACCTCTCCTTTCCATTCCATTCCATTCCATTCCATTCCATTCCTTTCCTTGCCATTTTACAAAAACACATATCTGCTGAGATTTTATGGTGCGCCAGCCATCAATAGGGGACTTGGCTACCTGGTCCCACTCCTTGCATGCCATCAATGTCCTCCATTACACTGTTGAACACGTGCATGATTTGGTCAACGACTCTGCTGCGGTTCCACTCATTTCTTGTGCGCCATATAGCGTCCATGAGCTCACGGTTGATTTGTTCAAGCTGCTCAATAGTACAGCCGCTTGTCGCGTCCGTTAGGTTCTGAAGGAATGCATCTATCTCGCCTCCAGCGAAAGGTTGAGAAGCGGAAGTGGATGAACCTGAGTTTCGAACCGACTGGTATTCATCAGAAGTCTGATCATTGAGGATGTTGGCCATTCCGCCCACACTCTGAGCCTTGAAACCGGATGATCGCTGCGAAGGTGGACTACCAGAGATGCCCGATCCTTGCATAAGGTTACCCCCTGCCGCAGCAGCCTGAGCTTGAGAGTGCAACCAAGAGTCTTCTCCAGAAGTGTTGTGCCCGGCTACGAGTAGCGTGTCTGGGATGTCGACCTGGCTATCATCCTCAACACCACGGTTCTCAGCATGGCCACCATTTGTCATTTGACTAAAGTTTGACGAATGGTGAGTTGATGGATCTGAGGTTTTGGTTGTTGAAGCCTCGTTGATAACAGCTGATGGTGAAACTCCTGGAGGAAGAGTAGTCACTACTGACTTCTGTGAGATCTGGGTCATGCCAGTATGAGCCACGCTGGGGTCATGAGACTTTGGTGGAGGCCCCATGTCAGACATAGCCTGCGTATCATCGTGGACACCACTCATATGGACATCCTCTCCAAATGGGTGAGTGAGGCCATTACTCAAGGGGTGTGATGAATCCTGACCAGAGGTGCCATGACCATTCGAGAGTGGGCTTCTAACTTGGAACCTGGCAGTTGTCCTCGATCCTGGCACGGCTTCTCCCAGAGTAACAGGGCCTTGAGAGTCGCTATCATTACCACCCAGATCAGATTGCACACGGTCTACGACAGACTGCATAGCTTTTCGCTTTCTCTCCTTCTCGGTAGCATCCTTGGCGCGCTGAACTTGGCGTCTATATAGAGCCTCCCAGTCAACTTGAGAGGTTTGGTTTTCGATACTAGCGACATCAACCTCGACGTTGCTGAGGAGTTCATTGGCCTTGAGAGTTCGCTCCTTATCTCCAATATTTTTGGCGTCTTTTGCAAGAGCCTTAATATCGAAGAGAAAGTCCTTAGGGCGGGCATAGAAGCCGTTTGACAAGCGCTCCTCGATGGTGGTTGTCTCAAGGTTATAATAACACTTCCCAGATGTGGTATCTTTGAGAACGTCGTTGTCGTACTTGTCCTTGACGATCTCATATGGTCGACGTTGTCCAGCTTCAAGGTCCGGACGCACATAATTGGGGTCCGACTCGGCGAAGAGATAGTCGATCTGAGCTTGAGGGATGACAGGCTGCCTGAACTTCTTGTACTTTCTATTGATCTGATCCATAATGGGCTGAAGCTGGATCTTGAGAGCATTGAGAAGCTGGTGATCTTTCTTCTGTGCAGCCTTCATATCAGCCTTGGTAGGAGGCGGTGGTTCAATTGGAGGAGCCACGGGAAGCTCCTCGAGGACCCTCTTCTTCCGATTTTCAGGGTCGGGGAACTCGCGGGGTTTCTTCTTAACATATTGCAACGTTGTGCTGAAATATTCCATTCGAGAATGCTACAAAAGTTAGCACAGGAGCCCCATTTCACAAATGTCTTACTTACCAGATCAGGTTTCTCAATTTTCATTTGGTTCTTCTTTGCGAACCCAAAAAAGTCGCGGAAGAGGTCACTGGGAAGCTCTTCTCTATCACCCTCTGCTGTCGCGAGAAGAAGAACTGGATCTGTAGGAGGAATAGATCGTAACATAGTCTTGAAAGTTGTAAGAGCAAGAGTGTTGTGTAGTGCCATATACCAAGCTTCGATGTTAGGGATATAAATAACGCTAGGTTTGTGTCGCCTGACTTCCGTAAAGAGACCGACAATGACCTGCTCCATAGCCTGCCGACGTTAGTCTGTAGTTTCCCTTGTGAGTGCACAAACTTACTCTTCCATCACCCAAGATGCTGGGAAGATCAAAATTCTGAACATGAACACCTTCGAAATGGTGAAGAATGGCAGAAGCAATGTAACTCTGTCCCATACCGCTAACACCATATATGATGAAGCGAGGGCGGAACACTCTGGATCGTTCAAACTCTTGGTGCATGGTTTCTCTACCAAAGCCATGATCATCGTCATCGAACTGCTCATACATGGCTTCTTGAAGAGCTGTCATCTTCTTCCTGCGAGGCAACAGGTCATCAAGGGCATTCTTGGCTTCGTTAAACTGTTTGCGTAGTAGCGGCTCTATCGATTTGGGAAGTGGTTTAGCGCCAGATGTCGCTGATCGTTCAGAGGAGGGAATAAGCTTCTTAATAGACAGCATAAAGTCAGTGGCATGAACGCCAATCTTCTCGGGGTCGACCACAAGCTTTTCCTTGGAGGCGTAAATTTGGGGATATGTTCGCTGAATGGCATTGAGAGCTGCTTCAGTACAGAGAGCTCGTAAATCAGCACCACCATAGCCCTTTGTGTTCTCGGCTAGGGAATCTTTGAACTTCTCTGATAGTCCCCAGTCTGCTGTGTGAATGTTGAGAATTGACTTTCGCCCTTCGATATCAGGCAACGGGAAGTAAAACTCTCGGTCGAATCGACCAGGTCGACGAAGAGCAGGGTCGATATTGTCAGGTCGATTGGTGGCTCCAATAACAATGACTTGACCACGACCGTCCATGCCATCCATCAATGCCAACAGGGTTGAGACAATGGAAGCATGGATCTGTTCCTGCTTGCTGGAACGAACCGGCGCAAGACCGTCAATCTCATCGAAGAAAATGATACTGGGCTGAGTTCTGCGCGCTTCCTCGAAGAGCAATCGAAGCTGTTTCTCGGCTTCACCCACCCACTTGCTCAGGGCATCGGCACCCTTACGCATGTAGAATGAGATCTTACGACCGCCGGAGCCAACTGAGTTGGCCAGAGCACGAGCAAGCAGCGTTTTACCTGTTCCAGGAGGACCATGGAACAAAACACCACGAGGTGGCGTGACGTGGAATCGTGTGAAGAGCTCGGGATAGAGCAAAGGAAGCTGCACCATTTCCTTCAACTGGTCGATATGTCCCTGAAGACCACCAACCTTGCTGAAGTCAACGTTCAGGTCAACACCAAGAGGGTCAGCATCCGCAAGGGCTTTGCGGTCCTTGATCTTGCCAACGTTGGGAGCGCCAGCATCGGGGTTTAGGCCAGGGACACCGGGAAGAAGCCCACCGTGAGTCGCAGCTGTCGGTGTCATACCGACATTACCAGCTACACTAGAGCGATGCACCATCTCATCGTCGCTGCTGTCTGAATCGACCCCGCCAGCTGCGCCAGTACCCCAAGGCCCATTAAGAAGGGATCCAGCTCCGCCGCCGCCTCCAAAAGGTCCAAATGTGGTGTTGAGGCTGCGTTCCCAGCCTTGACTGGCACCGCCACGTCCTCGGCGCGAGCGCGATTGTGCAGCAGGAGCCTCAACTTCTTCCTCTTCAATATTAGCCGAGGTGAGAGGAGGCATGTAATAATTCACGCGTGTTCTTGCTCGCCGAGTGCTTTCCTGGTACACAATGGGTGATTCTTTCCTTGGGCGACGGCGACGAGAGCGCGAGTCCTGCCTAAGTTCTCGTGCCTCTTCATTCAGCTCGTCCAAGTCAAATTCGGGTTCCTCGTCTCCAGAGTCCCCACCACGGCGAGATCTGGCGGGTTGGGAACGTCGGCCGCGGGGAACCGGGCTATCAACGTCGTCGTCATCTTGAGGTAGGGGCTTTTCTGCACCGGAGCCCTCTACATCGTCAGATTCGTCGCCTGGCTCGAAGTCACTGCTGACTTCTTGAGACTTTTTGCTCGATTTGCGGGTTAGTCGGCGCGGCTTTCTAGGTCCAGCATCCGACTCAGCTTCTTCCGGTGCTGCAGAGGCGTTGGTGCGGGAGCCACGGGTTCGGCGGGTGACAGGCACATCATCCTCATCATCCTCCTCCTCTACCGTCTGCACAGGCGCATCTTCTCCAGGTGCATCCTGATCAGCAGCATCTAGCATTTCTTGATCAGCCACTTCTTTCTTTTCAATCTCTTCAGGATCTTGAGATAATTCGTCGGGCTGGTCGGCTTCTCTGACTTCCTTAAAGCTGCTTTCCTGTGTAGCCTCTTGAATCGTCTCGGGGGCGTTCTTGAGGCCCTTAAACCCACGGGTAGCTCTTGTGCTCCGAGCGAATGTCTCGGGGCTTCTACTTCGCGAATCGCGTGACGGGACGGCGTGTTTCCCAGAATTGGAAAGTTCGAGGAACTCTTCAGCTTCCTCTGTATGAGCTCGAGTAGTCCTACGAGGTGCAGGCAACTTGGAGTTGGTGAGTTTCAACTTGACAACCCTGGATCTAGTTGACCTGGCAGGCTCCTCTACTGGCTCGCCTTCAGCGTCGTCTTCTTTGACATCTTCGTCTTCATCAACTTTGATATCCTCATCACCTGGCTTATCAGATTCATCGCCAGTAGCTGATGCTTCTTCTTCGCTACTTTCTGCGTAGTTGCGGGGCTGCGTGGCAGCTTTTCTGGCGCGACGACCAGCGGCATTCACAGGAGCAGCATCATCCTCTTCTTCGTCGTCGTCATCGAGGAAATCGTCCTCGTTGCTATCAGAGACTTCATCCTCGTCATCATCGATGTCCGAACCCAGGTAACCGTTCCTGCGTCGGCGACTGGGTTTTCCGCTGCGTGAACGGGAGTGCTTCTTTGTGCTTTTTCGGGGTGGTCCAGCTTCCGAAGGGTCGAAGTTTTCGTCTTCGGGATCGGACTTGTTGGGATCAAAGTCCTCGAGGACTCTTTTGCGTTTGCTAACCATGGTTGTTATGGCGTTTGCGCGTAAATATGATAGAACGTTATCGGCGATGGGTATAATTGAACTTGGCGGTTCTGTACACAAAGGGAGGTCAACCAAGGGATGCCAACAGGGTCGCAACAGTCACAGCCATAAGCGCGGACCTTGCATTACATTCATCGAATCGTCGCGTTCCTTTTGATGAATTTTTGGGAATAAACTCACCTATATGCGCGTCTAGATATGATTTCACGTCAAAGCATGCATGGGCGCGGCCTGGGTCGCGGTTGAGCTTGTGGCGCTCAAGATCGGCGCAAAGACATCAAGTAGAAAACAAGCCAAACAACCAACCCGCGCAATGTCGATGATTGAACTGGCTGATGCTGATGGTATATTCGAAGCAAACGCGGTCAAAATAGGGGATGGAATTTGGGGGTTTGCCGCGTGAAGTGAAGGTTTAGTTACGGATACCAAACGACAGGTTAGCAATGTGGACCCACTTTCATTCAGGCAGTTGTGGTTCCAGTCTCTGATTGGTGGGTCACCACCAATTTCAATGTGATCGCAGTTTAATTGTGCTTGATCTACGAAGCTCTCATGACGAGAACAAAACGACGAATTCTCAACATGGCTTGTCTATTGGCTTTGGGAACTTTTTTATTGTCGATAAGGTCAGTTTCGGCCTCAAATTCGTTTTCCTCGCATTTTTGACCTTACTCAAGCCCATCTGCACTTTCAATTCTTGATCATATTTTCCAACATGCTCACATATAAATTCGATCTATCCCAGCTCGTCCCCGGTAGTCAGCTTGATTTAAAGCTCGGTATCGTTGTAGGGCTGAAGACGTTGACAGCATGGTGCATGCGCAATACCCCAGAAAATTCATGCCTTACAATTTAGGCAGCACTACACAATAGGATCTCACGAACCACAACAATAGATCACACATGATCATCGATAAGCTATTGAGAGGGGTTTATGGCTACATGCGTTTCACTGAGTAATAACTATATTGGAATTGGAGTTCGTGGAACCATGCGCTTGGTATATTCTACTGGACCTATTGCACTGTATTATCATTAGCACATTATTTTAATTGCAAAGGGGTGATCCACGGTATCCCCTTTGAAGCTATCATCTAAACATGGTGAGCCATAGTCGATACATATGACAGAGAATAAATAGAAATTACCCGTAACACAGGAGATGAGGGGATGGTAAGAAACGTCAATCCTTATCTATTGGACACCGCGTATAATCAGCTTGGTCTAGATCTCTGCTCGGCTGTTGAACCGACCTACCCTAGTGTTTCCAGGAATACAACGGGAATAGTCACATTTTATCGTAATATTCCCGGGCCTTGAATACCCTCGCAGTCGGATACTCGGCCAAACATTACGCGTCCCAGGTCTTGGCTCATAATCGCCAAGACTAGCCACGCAATGCGAAGATCGTTCCGAATGCGAAGATCTTCACGATTCGTGAAACGGAAAACACGGCCTGATCAGACTTTTGTTTTCTTGTTCTACATCACACCAAATTAAGAAACAGGTTTTAACAGATTTTGTAAAAAATTCGTATCGAATTCATGGACTCATTGTAATAGGTATTGTTACACAAAAATGGTATCATGTCTCTTGTGGTACAGTCATTCCCACCCCGACTCCTAAAAAAAGTTTCCCTAATTGCGCCTGGTTGGATGGACAATTGTCTTTAACCATACCAAAGACGCCAAGCTTCCCAATGAATGAGAGTGTCCGTCCCGTACCAGCCAGTGACGATGAGTGAGTGTGAAACAACCAGCACAAGGTGTTATGTTGCTTTGGTGTGATTAGGCGGTCATGCTATAGTGCTGGTGATGCTGCAGGGCAGGGTTTCTTTGTTCTTGTTCGTATGTGCTCGTACAGCTGACACTTCAATCCTTGCCCAACATTGCCCGGGCGAGATCAGCCAGAGAAGGGCCGCCAAAGAGGAACTGGCTTGAATGGCGGCCACAGTAGGTAACATTGTTGACTGGCTGAGGAGCAGCCTTGAACCAAGAGCGGGAGGCTTTGGTCGTGGAAGATGCCGTAGATTGGGTCGAGAACTCGCTGGAGTATGAGTTTGTTCGTTGCTGAAATAGCTTTGTTAGTGGGGTCCAGGCCAATTCTGAGTTCAGTGTCACATACCTTAGACTCCATGAGGGGAATTGGCTCAGTGCTTCGTCCACGCTGCTCCTCAGAAGAGGTTCTGGTGCGAGAGGATCCGAAAGCCATTGTGATGTTTGTAAAGTTGAAGAGTTGTATGTGGTGTATAGTTGAAGTAATTGCTGGACTGTCTTAGTCTGCTGGGTATGGGTATCGTAGATGTATCGTCTATTAACCTTCAAGGTAGTTGTATTCAAGGCACTCCTGGTGCAATCTAAAAGATGTTCAAGGAGAGTTTGTTTGTTTATGAAGGAACTGATTGATGATGATGAGAATACGATAGAATCATCAAAGGGGGGGAAAGACTCCTTTAAATAACAGTTCTTGTCAACAATGCTTCTGCGGCTGATCTACCCCAAGCTGTACCAAGACACGCCAACCCTAGTTGCTACGTAGCAGATGCCGCCCTATGGAGCGACGCTAAAAATGCCTGTAGTCAGACGAAGGCTTGGCTAGCTTGGCTGTTCTTGGGTATGACGTGCCGGTTTGGATAGCTTATGGATTCCGCGGGGTCCAATTGAAGATACGATGCGACCTTGTGGCTCACCTTTGACATTGATCGCCGTGCAGGTAGCCACTCAGGTGTAAACGAGGAGTCAGTGCTGAGTACGAGTGATACGGTAAATATTACGATAGGGTTAATCGGAAAGTCGCATGATAAGGGAGTCAGACACTGCCGTGATACAGTTATTCGGCATTTATTGTGATGAGCAGTAAATAGCTCAACCATAGCCAAGTCCCTTACTTTTGTCCATCCCTTGGTTCCCCTTATCTCTTCTCCCCTCACTTCCCATCCAGCGGAATTCCAATGACAACATGTGGAGCCCACGGACGGCACTGGTCGGCCGAGATGCTGACATAACCCCGGACCGTCATCCGCCGGGTGGAGACCGGTTTCCCCATAATCGGAAGCACCGAAGCATCGGCACCGTTTATCCTGCCCGCCAAGAGAGAAAACAAGAACCTCGTGACCACGTCTCCACCAAAATCCCATTTCCAGAAGCTGGCTAGAAGGAATTCTATGCATGTAAGACTGACGGTCTTGGTAATGATTCGCCCATCCGTATCAGATAATGTCGAGATAAGATCAAGGTCTGTCACACAGAACCCGGGCGTTCTCTCAGCCTTGGGCCAAGAGAACAAACTGTTGCTTGGCGGGGGGCTTCTCATATCTCCGATGCAACCTCATTCTGGCTTGGTGAAGTCATGGAGAATTATCATGAGATACGCGGGTCGGGATCTCGTTGGTCGATTGAATATTGGCATTTTTAGCGTATGCATTATTTTGCTGCCTGATGGCTTTTGGGATAGATTGTCATAGCAAGCATTTCAGGGTTCCACGTCAGATGCTTAATCGTACAAGCAACTGAATCAGATCTGCACATTGGCTGATTTGGTTGCACACGTACGCATTTGTTAGCAACTTCACCTGATGTCAGCCTTACTATCCTCAAAAGTGGCTTACCCTAAGCTCAATTTCGCCAAATAAACTCAATTATCCTACGAACCTTTGTGTCGGTACGCAACAAGCAATCAAGAGTCCAGCTGCTCAAAATAGCTATGCGAGAACTCTTTCTAACCAAGAGATAGTGTAGGAACGTTGCATCGCGGCGTCTTCCACTACTGAGAACCTTAAGCAAAAGACACGGTCTAGAGCGTAGGGCAGACTGACGAGCTGCAGCCACATAAGCCCAAGCTCTTATTTTTAGTGAAACTATTGCAAGGGATGACGATATGGCCTTGAGCTGAAAGCCACAGTTGCAAGTGTCAAACGGCACTTTCCAGCGAGGAGGTTATGATCCGATTGACCTTGCTTTATCAGGTTGGTGTCTTTTAATTGACGTGTTCTAGACCCTGCGATGACTCTTCTCCAGGGACCGAGCAGTGACGAGCTCTTAGACCGTTGCGTCGTTTGCTCTAACGGCCACGCCGTCAATTACGTCGATAGGTTGCATCTCACAATGGTAGCATCTGCTTCATATCCAAAGAAACTCTCACGAGTCTCTATCAAGAAGCGTTCGTCATCTTGGCAACATCTTCTTTGGAACTAAGTTGCCGCTCGATCCTTGGCTATCATCTTTATTGACAACTTTTTGCCTTTTGGAGTATTCACGGCAATTTTGAGATCAAGGTTTCGGCCCATGATCAATCCCAATTTCGTACCTGCCTATATCAGCCCTATCTTGCGTGCTGGGAGTCTCAGAGATTCGGGACGTGCTGAGAGGTGGATATTACGGCCCATCTGGTTTAATCTTGGTACTTTTGTCGTATGATTTTCCTTTCTCCTTGTCATTCAGTGGAGTAGCTTGTTCTCTCTTCATTGAGGAGATGAGCAGGCCTCATCTGAGTAGCACCGAAGGAAACTTCCGTGAGGTAAGCATCACAATTGTTGCTACGAGGTTTTATAATTTGGATCGGTGTGGTATTATTTTGGCCAATGCGAATGTCTTGTATATTCTTTGCTCGAACTAGACGAGTGGAGATATCTTGTTAGATTTAGAATGAAACTTATGAATGATTCGAGCAATGAACAAGGAGCCACTGCCAGGTATTAGCCTTTTGACTGAAACTTATCACATACTTGACCTTAGTGCATGACTGACGCTGGAGCCGGACCCAAAATTTGGATGGTCGTGGGTAAATACTTCGTGATAAATCGAACAGCCATGGACAAATCACCGCTTGTGTTGTACTCAGGCGAATTCTCCCGGTTGAACCACTTAGTGTCTTGATATTCATTGGAGAGCATATCATTCAAGTAAATGTCAGTTACTGTGCAACGTGAGACTCGCCATGATAGAAGTACCTAGTCTATCTCTCTCCGAATATTTCCTCGAAACCTTGTGAGGAAGCCAGCCATCGAACCAGTGAGCGGCTCAGTTGACATACATTTCGAGGTCGCTTAAAGCGAATGGGCCAACAAAGTTTGAATTGAGATATGACAGAGCTGATGTACTTTATTATTGGCTACTCCAGCTGCTTACCTTTCGAGCCCGTCGTTACACAACGCTCAGGAAGTGCACCTAAACCTGCACCTTGAGAAAAGGAGACCGTATTCAAATAGAGACCGCCTGAGAAGGATGTCATTGGGGGTGGATAAGAATATCTTGTTGCAAACGGATAGAGTTGTCTATCTACAAGTGTTCGTACCAATTTACATGTGATTGACTATGCAATCGATGCGACGTCGTCGTATAATTCGCACGTATTGACCAGAGGCAGCGTGACATGTGAATACACCATGTGAAAATTCTTGTCCATCGTACATTTGACACAGATATACTACTAGAGTGTTGTCCATAGCATGAGCAGTCAAAATGTATCGCAATCATAGATTCTGGCAATTTGTACTGCTGAAGTAAAGCGAACTGTTGACATTGGCGGCTTGTTACAAAGGAAGTCCCCAATTCCTGGAATGGCAAGCTCTAAAGCTTGCTCGTGTTTTATTTAAAAAATGGTTAGTTTCTGTCTGCGTCCAACTGATAGCGGGTTTGCTGAGGTGGCAAGACCTTTGATGAGTGACAGGAGTGCACTCATAAATAAGACGGGTGATATTGGGATTGACCTCGACTATCCATAGTTTTCCATCTCAGAACAGACTCGCTAAGAAATAGAAACTGCCATGAGACTATATCTGTCACTGGTTATGGCTTGTAGAGTTCATATGAAAGCCAGTAGCTTTGGTAGGTATTGGACGGCAGGGTTGTACGACTTGCTACACCGTGTCTTTCATAGATCAAACATTCAAGATACAAGTAGACCCTCACCGGAAGTCTGAGTTTATCCCCCATCGTAATACAATACATTGCTGCACATCCTGATGGGAACAACGTGCTCGTTCTCCCTGACTCGTCGCTCGTAACTTCTTTTCTATTCAGAACCCCCGATCCAAACCCAACTGTGTTTACGCTTAGGTAACATCACTTATGAACTTCTTAGATATGGGTGTTCCTTTTCAGGAAACTCGACTCTAATGATCAAGCGTCTGCATCTTATTACTTGAGTATGAGCGACCTTGAGGGGGCTATGTATTCCAAAAGCTGGCACTCTCGAGTCATATTTGTCAAACACATGGGGAATCTATTCAACGAAAAAATATCACTGCAGAACCAGAACTTCAGCTGGTTTGTAATGCTTTTCATATCTGCCAAGTCTCATTTACAACTGATAGAGGCTTGACAGTGATTAGGTTTAAGCTTCAAATTTACTATGGCGAGCTCCTATCATAGTATGACACACGACAACTCCTACGTGTCTCACATCTTTAACCTAATGGCAATCAGGCATTGGAATTCAGTCACTCCAATAACAGCTACAGAAGTATCAATAAGAATATGATATCTGAGCAAACCGTCAAGTCTCAGTAACCTTAGACGACAAGGTTACTCCCAGCTACATTATTCCAGGTAACTAATTAATCAAGGAATACTTGTTACATCCAAAATACATAAATGGCTTAAGAGGACTTGCCATCTTGACGCCAATTAGTAGAACGGGAAGAACACACTTGTCGGCCTTTCCAATAGATTCAGTACTGGTGTAAGACTTGTAAAGATTTGTAAAGGTTTGGGTATCAATTGACTTGCAGAAAATTCCTCAATATGCTAATAAACAGTATCTACCTGCAATATCAAGCATCATCTTGGGAGACCTTTCCAGTCATCAAACATGCTCCAACTCCTCTCACCATCTCAAAGGCCACCAACTACCCTAAGCTGCAGACTGAACAACCCGCGTTGGCTAAGTGTCATCATCCTTAGGCTTAGGGTATGTCTTCTTGTCAATAGCAGCATACCCTTGTGAGAACCTATCCAGCATGCTGGCAATCCACCTCTGTTCTTTCCCAGTAGCGAACTCATATACGATCCGTATGGCGAACCCAATTCGATATGGCCCCATAGTGCCTCGTCCCACAGACTCTACCGACCGCAATATCTGATTTACGAAGTACCGGATGGATATCTCCGAGTTAGCTCGCGGTGTCCCACATTCGACCAGTGTCTCTTCTAGAATGAGCATACTTGCCCAGTATCCCATGAGTAGGGACCCGGCTACTGCCAACTTGTGTTCCAGCACTGTCTGGAACAGCGAATTCGCCGGGTCGGTTGGCATAACCTCGACCGGTCTTGGAAACTCAAGCGCGTCGAAATCGTCGAACCATCGCGCCAATCTCGCATGTTCCACGGTGGCTAGGTGGGCCAAGGCGGAGATTTTGTCAGGCTCGACAAATATGCCCGCCTTGTTAGCTTCTCTCAGAAGATAAGCCCCATGCAAAATAGGTGTGAGCTGGGCCAGGTTTGCAAGGAAGCCATCACCGACGCGGATGTGCTCAATTGGGGCGTCAGGAGCATAGATGAGACGTCTACCGCCATCAGACGTGACATGCCTCCATGCTGGCCTCGACAGGAACAATTGGTCCTTTCCGGGATAGAACATGTCGCTTATAGTCTGGCATGGGACCGTGTTAGTGGTGACCCCGCTAGGGTAACATTGTCAAAGCCGTTGCAAAGGGACGAAAGATCCACTCAAGGTGAAGGGCTAGGATGACAAGTCCACTTGGACTGGATGGGTGATATGTGAGATGCTATATCGCGCCATCTCAATGCAGCAATGCAGAGTAACCCTGCTGGTGACGAAACAGACACAGGATCAAACGCATTGTGCTCCCAAAACAACGATTGGTTCTTACTGGAAGACATTCGCAAGGCTCCGTCACTTGACCTGGAGATAATGCGAGTTCCTTATCCTTTGCCTTGTTCCTGTAGTCAAGGAGAAACGTGTGACATACAAGAATACCACGGCATGAGAGCAGCATAGCTGCGTCCCAGCCTTCGGCGTGAGCTGCTGGTCCTCGCTGCTCCATTAGAGTTCCAATGCCTTTGGCATGTTGGATCCAAGTATCGGGGACAGTTGTCCCAGCAAACAGCTACGGGGCGTAAGCTTTGAATAAAGAACAGTGGTAGCAGGAATACCTCAAAGTAGCATAAGAGTATAGCAGCGCACAGGGTCTCAGATGCCTTCCACTCTGTGGAGTGTTGCAGAGCGGCCTGTAACTCATTGAGTGCCAAGCCATATATAGTTCTGCTTTTGGCGACCAGGTCGGCATTGGAGTTTGCTTTGCCAGTAAGATGTAGAGCAAAGGAACAGATAGCCCCGTCGAGCAGAGCCCGCTTTCCTAGACGATCAATGTTCAACCATGATAAGAGTATAAAGACATCGGTGGACCGAGTGTAGTTAGTGGACGACTCTATCATGTTGAGTAGCAGTGGCCCTCTTGGCAACTCCAGCCTCAGCAGGGTTGGTGAGGGCCTAACCAGAGACCATGTTTCTGAGTCTGATGTAGCGATATCAGAGCCCGTTGTACTGGAAGAGGAACTAGTCGACACTTCTTCGCTTTTGCCCTGTCGCCTGCCGCGTTGACGAATCTGATGCTTCTCATCGACAAACTTTAGGCCACGAGAATAACCTGGACACTCTGCTCCATATTTGATGCAGTTGCCGCAGGACGGCTTGAGAGTATCACATTTGACCTTCCTGGTTCTGCAAAGCCGGCATCCAGTGCTCCTCGGAACACCAACCATGACAAGGTTAATCAAGGGCTCACCGCCGGTTCTTAACTAATCATCTGTGCCGCTATCGGGGTCGGATCAGATCGACATGAACCCCCAGCGGTTTAACTTCCCGAAGCGGCCGGCGACGTTGAGGGGATTGTGATGAATATGTTTGTGCTGGCGGGGAAGAGAGATGATTTGCGCTGTCGGATCGGCCCTTTAGAGAGCATCCGTCTTCGCGGGGTTTCTATGTCGTGTTATTAAGGATGTATGTATTCTTCGGAGGCAGTGTGTGCTATTGTAGAGTTTTAAGTTCAACAAGGGATTCAGCGCTACCTCTTCCTCCATATGGAAATCAGCCCCAGAACAGTTACTACGCCTCTCGCAAATCTGACAACGCGGATCATGCACAGTACTGCTACCTTTGAGAGGATTATGTAGTATCGACGTCTAGTCTATTCAGCCTGTCACGAATGGATTTGTTCAAAAATCTGGAGAAACTATGATCGAATTCCACCAGGACCACTTTACAAGCTGGCCCGAGGCTTGGTGGTGTTGCATTCAGTCAATCTTTCTTGTCAATGTCGATCATTTGATGTATCTGTAACATCTCGTCGGTCTCCCTCTCAGAAAGCTCAGTTAGGACAACTTCACCGAAATTGAATAATAGACAACGGCGGCCAACCAGCCCATGGGGAGAGTGGACTACAGCATTCTCCGGCAATTAGCTGCGGGAATTACTACATTGGAACGACGCTAGGAGGTTTTCAGAGAACCCCGGGAGATATCCAACTCGTCCTGAGAACTGAAATGAATTCATATCCCTGGTGTAATCTATCTGAACATAGGGGCACGGCCCAAATCTCAACGCAGTTGGCCGCTGTGGCCCATGAGCTGAGACGCTGTTACATGCGCCCAGTAATTAAATCGTGGATGTTGAGAGATTGATCTGCATTACCCAAGCAGTTTCGCTTTTCTTTGGAGTACCGAAGAACGGTTCGCATATTAGCCTGTGCGTGTGTATTGGATTGCGTATATCGAGCTAGAGACGCCGAATGAGGAGACGAGCACTTTAATGAGTTTTAGATTAATGCGATAGCCAAGCTAGTTGTCTAAATTGTTGGTCGAACCCCGAATTCAGTCGGTCCAGACGGGCCAAAGGGTTGTTGAACGGCAAAGGCGGGATTCTGCTTGGATGGTTAATTGAGTTGAGGCTGATTTGAAAAGTAAACAGCCGCGACAGCCAGAGCAAAGACCTTACGGTGGCAAACTGAGCAATATATTTAGTATGAACCCTGCTTTGGGGGCCATGCTCAGTTTCTCCTACAAGCAACTGGTCGTGAGGCTCAAAGCAGTGTTGTAATGGGATGTGTACACCAACCTCGGCAGCCAAGACCTCAACAACACACATTTGGTCTGTTGCAGAGCCGAGATTTGAGTTCATCTCAGTTCTTTCTATCTATGGTCAATGGAGATCTAGATCGCATGACTTGCTTCTGCTCCATGAGGCGCAGTTTCTATAGCATGGTTCAATATACAGCAATAAGCATGATGAAACAATCTAAAATATCACCAGAATTTAATGTGCCTGTCTCAGAATGTCGATTGAGACCCCAGCCTGCGAGCTTGTTTCAACCCTGGAAATGTCCAGGATGTCTCCTCCATTGTCATTCTCTACCTACCCCAGACCCGTAAATTGAGTCAGACAAAGACTGGTATGTCAACTCTCTCCTGTAAAAATTCTTTCTTGGCACGCACTGTTAGTGCGGTGCTAGGAGCGGGATTTTCTGCAGGCCACGCGACCACACAAAAACTGCGGGGACGCTATCGGCTCCCTAACAGCAGTTTTCAGAGAAGGAATTTTGGAGAGTTCGCCTTCTCTGACAACACCTTTGTCGGATCTAATGGCGGCACCTCAGAACCAGAACGCCTTAGATATCGGAGGGCGATGCCCCGGGCATTCGTAGCGACATCCTTCCGATCAACGACGCCGATTGCGATGGGTTTTTCTCCTTTAAAGGCAAGCCGCACCGTCGGCCTCTGATCCCTTCCCGAGGTTTTTCCCTGCCGCCGCGACAGTCGACTACGAGCTACAACTTGGTTACTGGAGATTGTGGACTGCGTCAGCAGATGTAGTGATGCGCGAGAGAATTCTGGTCGGTGGAAAAAGTTCGACAATAGATTGCCCTCGAACCCGCTGACGGGTGACGGGCTTGAGAAATACAGCACCTTTTGTGCCATTGGTATGCTGGATGGTGAAGGAAGCGGGGTATCCTGTACCTAGCTAGCTCAGCACGTCTTTTGCTCCAGTAGGAGATTTGGCTTCGTTACAGCCACCCAGACGAAAAATACACATACATACATACATACATACATACATACATAAAGACTGGTATGTAAGTGACGGTGTTTTGTCGGTGAAGACAATCCATGAACAGGTTTCTCGTCAATAATAGTCTCTCTGTTAAAGTTTTGTGCTTTCGGTATTCATTCCCTTTCTGCAACAAGATGAACATGCTAGAAACCTGATCTTTCCAAGTTCTGACGGGACTTTCCAAGTCTCGCTAGCATTGGCTATTCTGTACACATCCATTAAGCAAAAATACACGCACAATCAAGTTCCTCAGTGGGTACGCGATTGACGACCTGCGGACCCATTCTAAAAATACGCGGATGACTACTATTCTTACTTGGAAGAGGCGAGGAGACTGGAGTACCATATCATGCTGTCATGGAAAATTCCAGTACCATGCATGAGCTGTTGTTATGATATAGAAACAGGAGAAGCAAAGCCAAGGAGAATACCTATGATATGTAAGGGTCAGCAATTGTGGTGAGCTGAAGAGACTCTATGGTAGCAAGAGTCAAGCATAGGAATGTCTCAGGGTCAAAGTGATAGAAGATGGTGTCGTCTTGTAAAACATGTCTTGTCAAATCCCCTCCTATCAGAAGTCGAGGGCTCGTTTACGATTTCATCGTGCATGAGATTGGCCTCTTTTTTTCGCTTCAAGATCCACTGGACTCGCGTCTTCGGCCCATGGGGGCTCTTTTTGAGTGTCCCACTGTGGCCGTTGAAAGTACTGGACCAGTTGGACTTATCGGATGTTTGGTGTCAGATCCCACGCATCCTGCAGAAGCTACTGCAGACTGCAAGCCATGAGACGCTTCTCTCTGCCGACATCGAGCCAACGGCCTCGATCATATGCCAGAGGAATCCCAGGGCTGCGGGTACATGAAAAGAATGGCTGCGGCTGAAGGAATAATTGGTGTTTTCGTATCGTGCCGGGCGAACAATAAGAGTTGAGTTGCAGAAAGTTGGCCGACTTAAAAGAAGTTCAGCAGCTGAGTGGGTTCACACATATCTCGACTGGGTAGTCTTGTTTACTGGAATATTGAGATATTTGTTCCTTCTTGGAAACGGCGAGTCATTGTCAGATTGATTACATATTTGCTAATATCGCCAGAATAGCTTCAAGAGCTGTTGGTTATGTTAAAGACAACGCCAAGCGATACCAGACTGTTTGGCTCGATCTAACGTTAGCCGCTATCAATTGTCCGGCTTAAAAGTCACATAACCTGAAATAAACAGCCGAAAAAAGCCATGACCCTTTCCAGACGAGACACACACAAGCGCGAACCCCTAAAGGAGCTAAAGCGTGAAAATCAATCGTATCTCAATGTTGATCCTCTCAACGTCTATGATGCCCATTGGTGATTGGCACGTCTGACGTGGATCAGTTACTAAGCCAGGCTTATCCCCTGAATGTCCCTTGCTTTGGTCCAATTCAAGGATGTGTATGTATGTCTTGTACTGTACTGTACACGCAAGTATTTTGTGCAGCGGCCGGAAAACGTTCATACCCCTGAGTATGTATCCCGTAGTCGCTGTCTGTTGTGAGGTGGTTTTTCTCAAGACCCCGAAATCCGTTTCGGTCTGCTGGTTTGAGACGGCAACAAACATAGGACCGCCGACAAGCGACGACGGGACGGAAAGAAATTCAGGGACTTCATCCCAAACACCAATATAGCCTCGCACAGAGACTGCACCAATGTTTGAGCCCTTCCTGGTCCCGTCAGCTGGTCACTGGGCAATGCAGCAGAGGAAGCACAGGCAAAAGCCATCAAACTAGCACGGACAGGCGTTTGTTCCCGGATCAATGCTCTCTGCCTCTCTCGCGACAGCCTAGAAAGCACAACAGAGCGAGAGATGAGAGACCTCGACGTGGTCACTCTACCGAGCCAGGCTCCCTGCTAGCTCAGTGCAGCGGTGACCAATGGTGAACGTACTGGCTCCTCTGGCATTGACAAGACCCGCTCAAGTCTCCTGGGAGTTGTGGGATTTTCACTTGGGGGAATCCCTGGGATGGCTCCACGAGCACCTCGTGTTTAGGGCGAGTGCGGGTGCATGAGAGGCATGTGTGAATATCGACCATCTCGAGATGCCAACAGCAACCAGACGGACGGAGAGAATTGGCTTACGACGTCTTGCCCCTTGTCCCCTGCATGCTGACAATACTCTATCTCCAGGACTACGGAACAGTTACCAGCTTGATACGTTGTCTTTGAACGCGTGAGTTTGTGTTACTATTGTCGTGATCAAGCTGAAGACCCAAGAGCGGATGTTTGAGTGAGATAGATGAATCGCGGCTGTCACTTGCCTCTTCCTTCCTAGCAATCAATCCTCATTCGAGGCTATTTTCTGAATAGGCGTTAGATTGCAACCACACTGCTGTCACGTTCATGTCGAAAGGGTTGCATGTCCGAGATCACTTGCGATAGGCCGCGTTGGGGCGGTCATGTACCCGGAATTTTGGGCCTTGGACCGCTAAATTATAGGGACTCTACTGCTGTCTGTGCCCTGTAGCAAACAAACTTTGGCAGTCCACTGTAGTGAGCTCTGCACCACGGGGTCCCTTTTCTGCAAGTCCGACCAGGGCCATCCCATGCATTATTAGCGTGTGGATAACACGAGTTACGTACCCACCTGGGCTCTTGAGGTTTCTCAATCACCTCACCTCACTTTCTGAACAACAGATTGACTTCTTCACCATCTCATCTCATCGTCTCGTTGTTTCTCCTTGTTCAGGTGTCTTTTCTTCCTTTTCCTTTCTATTCTCCTCCTCATTATCGCCATCACCGTAACCCATCGCCATTTTGGCCTTCTCTGCCCCTCGTCTCCCCGGCTCGACTTTCTCCAAATTGCCGTACCCCTTTCTCTCGGCCGTCGCTTGCCCCGAATCTCCCAGAACCCTTCGAACGCTTTCGATCTTTCGATCTTTCGATCTTCCACATTCTACATCTATCGTCTCCTGTGATCGTTTGGCCTCAGACCTCGACACTTGTAGCGTTCTATCCGCAGTTGCATTTGCTTAGCCATTCGCTTCTGCTCTCTCCAGACCCCTGTGACGACTCTCGACGACTGGAAATCTGCCTACCCTGTCGATCATAACCCTCATCTCGCGAGCGAACTCCGTAATACTTTGTTTCCTCGCCTCACTCGTCTACTTCACCGTTCCATTGCCCCGAACTGTCGACGACCCTCTCATGTTCCGTTACAACTAGGTCGAGATTCAAGCTGTCTGTCACGACTCTTGATCTTGTCCCCAATCTCCATTAGCATATCTCGTCTTGTAGCAGAGTCAAAGTCTGCTCACGGTAATAGTGAGCTGCTTCATCAGCACGATCAATTCCCTTTGTTTCTGGTCGCTGGCGTCCTTAACTACAGCCTCCTCATCTTCTTTCGTTTGTCATAAAGATATAACAGGAAAAAAAAAATAGGTAGGTGGTTACGCAAATCTCTCCCGGTTATCTGCGGGAATGCAACCCAAGAAGGGATATCCGGATTGTTCAAGCTTTCTTTGGTCTTTGTAGGCCGTGTCTAGTGAAAACCGTGCTAACATGAATCTTGGCCACAGTTGCTCTTTTGTTGAGTGCAAACACACTGCACCTCGAACCGACCTCGTCCGATCCCTTCGAATTAAGACCGAAGGTATTCAACAGGCACTCTCGTGGTCACGCTTGTTGTTGACGGCTGCTTTACTGCTCGTTATACGTCAACGCAAACTATGGCTGCTCTGGTTCAGACCTTTCCCCAGCAAACTGCAACGGTTACAATGCTCCAGACCCGACCGTCTTCTTCAACAAGCATGATACCCAATAACCAAGGCCAGGCTGGCCATCAGTATGCGGCAGCGGCTCAAGCCCCAAGATATGCCGTTCCCTCTCCTACTGGCTACCGGGGTAGTTCGACTCCTGTCCAGCAATACGCTTTCACTAGCACACCGACCCTGAACCATACACAATCTTGGCAACCGCAAGGTCAACCGACGCGAAACTATAACCACAACGCCAACTACGGCGGACGCCAGTTTAGCTCCTCAGCTACCAACGTGCAATACAATGCCATGGGCGTTGGCCAAACGGGTGCTCGTGATGATTCTGCCATTCCTCAGCGACGAAACATTGTGCCTGCTCCTCGACCTCATTCTGCCTTCCTTGCTGGCCCTACACAACCAACCTCTCCAACTTCTTCAAGCAAAGCTGCACCGGACAGGTATAGACGGTCACTCACTCCTCAACAAAACCAGCACGGGCGTTCTCAGAGCACAGCTGTCCCAG
The DNA here is from genome assembly GCF_000149955.1 of Fusarium oxysporum f. sp. lycopersici 4287. NCBI lineage: Eukaryota > Fungi > Ascomycota > Sordariomycetes > Hypocreales > Nectriaceae > Fusarium > Fusarium oxysporum. The sequence continues at coordinate 3,520,487 of NC_030990.1, forward strand.
TGAATGGAATGCCTACTGCAACTCAACTCTATAATGGCCCCAATCCTGCCCGCTCGGCGATTCCAAACAGACCCAACAGCTTCTATAATGCTATGCCTGGCACATCTATGGATGATATGCAACTTCTTCAATCTCCCATGGATGATTCAAACCGATCCCGCCGTCGAAGTCTTCGTGCCGATTCTGACCTGTCGAAGCCTGCTACGCATGACAAGAGCAAAGCAGATGGAAACTCCCAAACACTGCGTGTTGTCACTAACGCTGCCGCACACTCGCGCAACGGAAGTTCTGAGAGTGTAAATTCCAGCCGCAGCAGTCACTCTCGACCATCCTCGGTAAGTTGATGATCCTTGAAACACTATCCAATCAGCAATGGGTGGTAAAACTTGAATGCTAACAGGGATGTTCTGCAGTCTGCCAACCGTAATGTGTCTGCCCCCACTGGAAACCCCTCTTCCCAGGCAAACAGCGAAATCACTTCTAAGCAAGATCACGCCAAGGTCAACATCCCACCTCGAGGATCATCTTCCGATGCGATTAAACGCACTACAAACCCTTCACCTCTCTCTAGACCAGCTACCATGGCTAGCGAGGTCGCTGAAGACGGATCTTCTAATGCATCAGGTGCGGGTAAAGTAGACTCACCCGCGGCTAAACAGCTTGCTGCTATCAAAGATAAAGGACGCAAATCCAAGAGCAAGACCTCCAGACTGCGACGTGCTTTCTCATTTGGAAGCGCAGCCGACTTCCGTAATGCTGATGAGGGTGAGGGAGCTGATAAGACAGAACCCTCCAAACTCCACAAGGACCCAACGGCCGACGAAGCTTACGATGCCGAACAAGCACGTATCGCGGAAGCGCAGGAGGCTGCAGGCCTCGGACACAGCATCTATGGTGGCAGATTCTTTGGTGGCTCAACCGACAACCTCTCCATCTCCTCGACAGCGTCATCGGCTTCTATCATGATTCGAAAGATGGGCCGAGGTATGAAGAAGGGTGGTCGATCTTTTGTTGGAATTTTCCGACCCAAGTCAGTGATTGGAGTTGCTCCTGCTGATGGACCTGTAAAGCCCGAGGCTAGCCAAGCTGCTGTATCGATGGTCACTGTCGAGGCTGAGACTCAACGAGTTAACGTGTCGGCCGATCCCAGACAGACAGATACCTTCCCCCATCTTGAGCGCAATTCGATTGATACCAATTTGGGTGTTGAGATTGCTGAGCGTCTTGGGAGCTCTGGAACTGACAACTCGAATTCGCGTAAGAGTATTGTTGGGGGCGACAGGGAACGTGCGGAGGTGCTTGCTGCCGTCCGCAAGGGAATTCTGAAGCGTAAGTCAAAAGGTTTTCTTATAAATTCTCTTGCTAACAGTCTGTAGGCCCTGGCTCAGCCAGCCCTTCCATCCGTCCTGCTGATTCCTCGCCTGGCCTTGATCTCCCCAGCGTTCCTGCTGTCACTGATTCCCCGAACTCCAGTGCCCCTAGCACTCCCAACGACGAGTCTCAGGGCCATCGCCGAACTGGCTCGATTGCTATTGGCAGCGAAGACTATTTCATGTCCGCTTTGAGGCTACGACAGGACAGCAAGAGCGCACCAAACACTCCCCACGGATCTACCAAGCGTAACGCTACTTTCTCGCCCCGTATTGTCTTCCACGATACTTGGCCTAGTCAGGAGTACGATCGTCGCGGTGAGATTGCTACCTGCAACCGATTGACTCCCATGCTTGCGCAGCAGATCAAGGAGGAGCTGAACACCTTCAAGATGGTACGTTTTGACATTGAGAATCACAACGACACACCAGTTGCTAACAGGTTATAGGAAATGGAAGTTCACGAAAACTCAAAGATTTACACGCACTTTTTCTGATGATGGCAATGCCCACCACGAGGAGCTAAGCTTGTTAGCGCAGTGTTTTGTTTCCTTGACTGATACCGGAGATCAAGCCGGAATCTTGTATTGCAAGCAACCATATTAACCGCTTGGGCGTTTGGGACAGCATTGTACGGTGTTAATGGTGTTGATCACTCTAACCAGTCTCTACATGTCATGTGGAATTTAGACCAAAGAGTCATACATTTCTTTAATTTTGCTTTACTTCATCTCTCTTTTCTTTTCATCTGGGACCGACGAGGAATGGAGCGTAATGGCAATTACATACATACATATTTCTGGGCTTGCAGCAGTGTAACCATTGAAACGGGGACACCGCGTTAATTCACAGAACATCATTTGATAGTCTTGTCGACATGAACCAAAAAAAATCAATGGAATGGATACATCATTAAGTTTTAATTGCTTGGCCGGAACATTTGACGTCGCCCTGTGAATGTTTGAGACATTACTTTACCTTGTTTTCAGCGCATCAGTATAAGTGCTCAGGGTTTTTCCGAGTTGGCTTACGAGATGCAGGCATCAGGGGCTTAGCATGATCATTAATCTCGATTGTGTGTGTACACTTCAGATTTTGTTTGATCTTCATTTGATTCAGGGGATCGAATCAATTTACAGATAAGGGAAGGGTACTTGTGTACATGATTTGGGGTGTAGGTTGCTTGGCATCTTTAAAGAGACCCACTATTGGAGGTACATGAGAAGAATAGAACGGTACATGTACCCACCCTCTGGATCTCTCGGAAATAAGGCTTAAGCCTCAAAGTCCCCGCGATCGCTTCAGCCACAAGCCTCCCCCACCCCCACATCCGGGCCGCAACATTACTCGGAGGTAAAACATTGAAAAAAAAATATTTTGGTGGTCATACAAAGGTTGTGAACACTCCCTCTCAACCACTTTGCGCCACGTCTCGTTAAACACTCTGGATCGATTAACACGACGAGCCTGGCTCTTGAAGAGTCCGGGATATCTACATCTTTCTGTTTCAAGCCCCCGATTTGTCTGTTTCGCACAGCGCATGTCTACAATGACGACCACAGAGGAGAACCCCACCAGCGCGGGGGAGCACCCTACCAAGCTGCAAGGACGAGCATTCTACGAGTCTATCGGAAGCCCCAAGTTCATCGTTGCGCCTATGGTAGACCAGTCTGAATTTGTGAGTTGTTGTTCGACCTAGTCATGTGTGGTTTGACTGACAGCTTAGGCCTGGCGCATGTTGACTCGAAGTTTCATTTCACCCACTGAACAAAAGAGTCTCCTTGCCTATACACCCATGCTCCACGCTCGACTCTTTTCACAGGACGAGAAGTATCGCAAGGCGCACTTCCAATCGGTTAAATCCGACGGCGAAACTCCCTGGCTTGACGGAAACCCTTCTATCGACCGACCGCTATTCGTCCAGTTCTGCGCGAACGACCCCGAAGCGCTCCTTTCTGCCGCTAAGCAAGTCGCCCCTTACTGCGATGCTGTTGACTTGAATCTCGGATGTCCTCAAGGTATCGCACGAAAGGGAAAGTATGGTGCTTTCCTCCAGGAAGACCAGGATCTTATCTTCCGCTTGATCAACATTTTGCACAAGGAGTTGCCTGTGCCTGTGACAGCCAAGATTCGAATCCTGGACACGAAGGAGGAGACCCTGGCATACGCGCAGAATGTCCTGAAGGCTGGCGCATCCATCCTCACTGTCCACGGCCGACGAAGGGAGCAGAAGGGACATTTGACGGGCCTGGCTGAGTGGAAGATGATTCGGTTTTGAGAGATAGCCTACCCAGGGAGACAGTCATTTTCGCGAATGGAACATCCTTCAGGAGGGAGACATCGAGAAGTGCCTCGAGCTACAGGAGCGATGGCGGGATGAGCGCCGAGGGCAACCTCAGCGACCCAGCTATCTTCACAAAGCCACCAGCCGTCGGAGAGGAAGGACGAGAATATTGGAGAGGAAAAGATGGAAAAGGGGGTTACAGAGTTGATGCTGTGTTCAGACGATACATGGACATCCTCCACGAACACGTTTTCGGAGAGAAGCACATCGAGCGCCGACCACTTTTCATGCCTGGTGACGATACTGAGTGGATGAACGAGAGCGAGACAGCTGAAGACGAGCCACCGTCCAAGAAGCGAAGAAAGGACTTGGGCAAGAAGGGGGAACAGGGACCCAACATGTCAGCCATGCAACCCCATCTTTTCCATCTATTGCGACACTTTGTCTCCAAGCACACCGACGTGCGAGACATGCTAGCCAAGAGCCGAGCAGGCGACATGGAAGCCTACGAGCGCGTACTATCTGCCGTGGAGCGCAAGGTTGCAGAAGGTCTCATTGAGTACGAGCGCACCAATGGGGAGAGCGTTGCGGAGACACCATTGGCCGAGGGCGAGGAGGATCCTCCTGAGACGGAGAGCTCAGTAGGCACACAAAGACGGTGTCGAAGGCCTTGGTGGGTGGTTCAACCCATCATTCGACCCCTACCGAACGAGGCGTTCAAGAAGGGGGCTTTGACTATGAGTAAAAAGGATAAGGTCAAGGCGCAGGAACAGAAACAGGAGGAGAAGGGCAAGCAGGAAGATATCAAGGCACGAGATGAGGCTTTGGCGGGATAGAGTTATGATTATAATGAGCATTATATAGATGGCGTATAGGGGTGAAATGTTTAGAATAGATCAAAAGACATAGCTTCTCACAGTAATGATTTGGAATCCAATTATCTAGTTCAGAGTGCAAGGCAGATGAGGAAGTGGAACTAAATGAAGATGAAAGAACCCGAGTGTGGTCTGTTTCATCATCACATTGCCACAGCGTGATCAAAGGTAAAAAGGCAAGATTGATACAATACTATATGAGCTTTTATTAAGCTTTTAGTAGATATAATGAAAGATCAATATCATTGATAGGATAAGGAGTTTGAAAGACAAAACGACAATGAAGAACACAGCGGGGACTCCTTATACTCCCGAAGCTTTTCTCATTCTTGCAGGGTTGGGTTGCGAAGGCAACTCCAATGTGAAAGTTTTTAGATATAATAAATCCTTTCAGGAGAGGTCGTCGTCTATTAATATTTCTCTGAGACCAGAGTGGCAGGCATCCGAGTCGTTCAGCAAAAGACACCAAGAGGCGTGGTCTCGATGTGTTCTTGATGCTCTCTAGATCTGGAGCTGGAGCTGTGACCCAAAGTTGTGGTGTAAAGTGGATACTTGGATAAATCGTTAGCCTATATCTTACTTACATCCATTGCTTCAAGCTCGGAAACGACAGTAAATTAGCCGCGACAGCGAGCAGGTTCAAAAAATCCAAATTTACTTGACTAAGTGGAAAAACATATAGGGCGTTGGTCTCCTTGAATATTTTGCACGTAGCAAGCGCCACCTTCTGCTGCATCTCGTTCTTGCCCCCCTGTGAGTACGAGGGTATTACATGTGTATGTGTATAGATAAACATATAAGATAGAGAATTTGATTCTCTAGGACAAAGACTTAGGAGAAAACCTCTGGAATATACATACCTCGATCAGACAAGACACTAGGAGTTTCCCTGGTTTGAATTAGCAGCTGCTTGTTCAGGGAAACTGATAATAACAATAGCTTACACATAAACAAGCATAGTTAATAGATAACAATATCCTACGCATGTGTTTATCGGCTTCTCATCTGGCTATGAGATGCTTGCATTTCAAAGAGAGCATACCGACTCGATACTAGAGATAGTGGTTTGTTATTCATTCTAAACCTACCTGAATTCTGATCCAACGTTCAAACCTATCCTAGGCTCATACATAACCCAGGTTAATTTCAACCAGTCTACGTAGTGAATATACGCTATCACATCGGACTAGGGAAGGGGATGCAGCATGATTACTCATGGAAAAGTTCCCGAGTTACAAAGGGAGCGTGGTGGTCTGTCTCGTTGAGTGAAGTATATCACCAGCGTTTTTAACTTGTGCATCTCCCATATCTCTCGGTTTAGTGCTAGCAGAGGAGATCTTGATAAGCTGAGTGGATGGGCAGCTCTGAGATGTTATGAAAATTCCCGACAACAACTGGATCTTAGTATAGTGTTGTTTGGTTCTTTGTTATAGTGTTTGTTGCTTGTTGATGCGCTTCTTTTCACAGCCTTCTGTCAACAAGCATAAGTGAGAATGGAAAAAAATGGACTGCATTGTTACGTGCATATTGAAGTAAACTGACAACAATCAAGAGACTTTAAAAATTGAACGAGCTCTGAAGATGAGCCAGTAAGGCAGAGGTGTTGGTCCTTATCTTGAACTGGGTTTGATCTGCCCTTTTCCCATTCTGCAACCTTTACCAGTCTCTGTTTCTCCCTCAACTTTTTTTGAAGCTTTTTAGACGGTTAGTGTCATCCGATTCACTACGAGAAACTGTGCCTTGTTGCCAGCCCGCTTGTCACTGAATCACTGTCACACACTGCCTGCTACTGTTACACCTCGTGCCCTGCCTTAGGCACCTTTCTCTGCCTTATTCAATGTGCCCTAATCTCCGCACTGTTTCTTCTTCTTTTTATTTTGATCCTCAACCTCTCCCTCCTCTTTCCTCCTCTTCTTCTCTCCAACAGGTAGCCACATATCAACAACACAACAACACACATCACAAGCCAAATATACCTACCTGAAATATCCAGCATGTCAACGTCATAGAATGACCAGCAAAAGGGTGTCGCTTCCTTGTCGCCCGAGGACGACAATAAGCCCAATAGTGAGGGTGAGGGTGAAGTCCCGCAGAGTCGGGTCGACAACGAGCTGAAGCGATTTCGCCAGGTAAGATCTCACCGGCCAGCATCTCGGCAATGTCACCGTACTAACTATATATTTCAGCTCAAAGACGACTTCTTCCGGCCTGTTCCTGTAGTCAAGAAGGAGCCCAAGGCTCCCAGACAGCGTCGTACGTTCACGCGGCTCTGCCCTGAACTTCGCAACGACGGGGATTGCGAGCAGGGTGAATCTTGTAAACTTTTCCACTTCGTCCCCCGGGAACTTCCTGGCAAGCAGTTTACAGACTATCCCGTGGACCTGTTTTTCGCCAACTTCAAAGAGTTTGACTATCAACGCACCAAACCCTTTTTCGATGAGTTCTATCGCATGTGTGATCACTTCGGCTGGTCTGATGAGGAAGCCACTGGGCCCTGGTACAACTTCCGCGTTTCACTCATCCAGGAGTTCAACTACGTCGTTGGTGAGGATAAGGACAATCTTCTGCACTGGCAGAATATGTTCAACCTCATCGGCTTGCCCAAACCAACTTCTCTTCACGAAGCACGCACAGTTAGTGAAGCTCGTCCCGCAGCCATTTGCAACGGAAAACTGACCGGATACCAGACCATGCGAGTAACTCATGTCAACCTTGTGGACTTGGTTGAATCACCTCGAACCCGCCAACCAGTCGAGCACTTCAAGACTGTTCAAGATCTTAGCCAATACAGCGTCTACGAAGACAAGATCTTTCCCAAAGAGGAGGCGTATAACGGTGGTCTTTTGGCGCTGTTGCTTCGTGAGATTCTCGGTGCGCGATCCGGCCGGGCTCGGCGAGCGAGGAAGTGAGCTGAATGGTGGCTATTTTGCATCTTGAATCGTGTTGCGCCATCACCTGCCACGACTATTGTTATTCTTTCTTTGGAGGAAGCCATCTACTTCTTCTGGCCAACGCCTGAGAAGCTTGTGGTTTGACAGCCCAAAAGGAGGCATCAAATCAACGACTGTCACCTTCACGTGGTAATCTGGGTCAGTAGCAGAGAATGTTGTCTCTGTGAGCCTAAGACCAGCCATGTACATTACATTCGGATACAACATCTACGGAGGGTTTCAGTTCGATGGTAATTAATTGAAAACATGTAAGGGACAATGTGGAGTCGAACTCGTTAGCGACCAGAGTTATTGCTATGTGTAAGCACACGGTCAATGATTTCGTTCAGTTTTAGTCAACTTTTATTTCCGTACAATCTACCAGTCCGTATTCCTTTTGATGATATTTAAGCTGAGTAGACCTTGTGATCTCTGTAGTATGCTCTAACTGTCTTTTCTCCCATGTCTCCTAAGAGTCGACTCCTCGCTCCTCACACTTCGTAAGAGCTTCTTTCATTCTCCTGTCAAACTCATTGTCACGCATCTTCACAAGAACTCGAACTTCCTCAGCTTGAAGATTAACACAAGATATACAGTGCCATTCTTGGTCGCAACAGATGCCGTATTTGCGGTGCAAGCGATCATGGGCACTGAACTTGCCTCGGCCGTGATAAAAGACCTCCGGTTGATGCTCCAGGTAGTCCTAAGGGGCGTTATTTGTTTGCTGAAGCTCTGGGAGGGCCGTCTGGATAATCTGACCAAAGAATGATGCGCCTAGCTATAGTCAGTACAAGATTTCAGATGGATCTATAATAGGCGATCTAGCTCCCATAACAGTAAAGAGCACGGTAGCAAAAATATATAGCCCCAGGCTTCTCGCGACATCTGCATTGGTGATTTCCAATCAGAAGGAAACTTATGATAAGAGCGGTAACGCAGATGATGGTGAGCACCATGATGTAGGTTTGAGAGTGTGTTGTCGATACTAAGCAGTTAATGTTCCTAAAAGGAGAATAAATAATGGCACGCAGAATCAATGGCTTATGTCATTACCTCACATCACTCATTGCAGTACAAACAAAGAACGACTTTTAGTTTTGTTCGCTATAGAAATTTCCTTTGTTAGGTGGCTGCCACCAACGTGTAAGGTCCTCACCAAATAAAGCCATAAAACATGAGCTATCGGGTTGTTGCAGATTCTAGGTAATAAAACGTCGACGTCGGAGCATCATCAGATCTAACAATACTGGCAGGCTTGAAGAACATTACGGTCAGATCAGGGTACCTTACGAATCGTAAGGGTTCAAGAAGTCTTGACTTGTGTATCTCTCTGATGTTGGGGTAACTTGAGGATAATACCTTCTATTCTCCTCATATCTTCGGCCTAGATGTTCAGATATGCAAATGGATTTTACCAGAAATATGTCTACTTCTTCAATATACCTAAGGCGCGAAAAAGACAAAACTCCTTTTAGTTGAGCATGGTCAGCATGCATCTATCATATCCCCATACCCCAGTCCCCAACTTAACTCTCAAATGGATTCATATTCTCGACGCTCGAATACTCCATATTCAAGACTGTTGAGAGTCTAGTCGGAAGCATAGTCACGTCAATTTCCAGCTTTTCCAAACCAGCGCTTCCTAAATACAAGTTAGCCGTTCTGTTGCCTTATGTTGCCCAAAAACATGCTTGATAGACATACCAATGCCAATCGCGACGCTTCCAAGAGCCATAGTTCCGATACGAGCTTTAGTGTTTCTCGTCTTTGAGCCCATCATGATGATACCGATGCCGAACGTAGTTACGTTGTTGCTAGCCTTGGGCGGTTCCTGGGATCCTAAGGGAGTTTCCATACTGATGAAGGTGACGATTTTACCGGATGGAGAGGCTAGAAGAAGCGGGATAGCTGAAGATCTGAGATACGTTTCTAGAGGTCAACAGTATTTATATTCATAGAAAAGTCACTATTTCTTCAACCAGGGGCCTCCCCTTTATAAAGCACGAGACTATTCACTTTGTCGTGATGCATTCAACAAAGAACATGAAATTCACCGTTGAAGAAATCCCAAGAACAATGACGCTAGGCCTCAAAAGCTTACAATTTTGGTAGTCCTGCTGATAATATAACTCCTTAACCTGGTCTTCTAATTATAAGTAACCCCCTTCAACTTCCCCTTCGTCCTCGCTTCATCGGTGGCGGTGACCGAGAAACACTATCGCTATAACGTCTCCTCTTTGGCGGCACAGGGCTCAAAGACTTCTTTGCTCCACGGCGCGGGGGGCTAGGTGACCGCGAGTATGAGGCTTGGCGACCATTGCGCGCAGGTGGGGGCGATACGCTGTCTGGTCTGGCCCTTCTTGGAGGTGGGGATCGCGAATCGTATGAAGGTGAGCGACTGAATTGCTTGCCAGTATCTCGCGGTCCATCACTGACAGAAGAGCTGTTGCGCCGATGTGAGGCTGGACCGGCATTTCCGCGCGGTCGGCCTCGTCGAGGTGGGCTGCCCGAGTATGACCTCTCCCGTTTTCTCACAGGAGAAGGAGATCGGCTCTGGGAATCATATGAGCGGCTTCGCCCATCTCGAGCTGGAGGTAGCGGCGATCGTCCTTCCGAAGCGAAGGAATCCTTGCGTCCACGTGCTTGACGTGGAGGCGTGCGGGAACGACTTCGAGATGAGTATGAGGCGCTGCGAGCCCGACCCTTGCCATTTCGTGGGGCAGGGGATCGTGAGCGGCTCTCACTATCGTAACGACGTCCTCGTCGGGGAGGGCTGGCAGAGCGAGACTCGCTGCGTCCCCTTCCTCGTGCAGATACAGATCCTGAGAATGACCTTGATCGCGACGAACTGTATGAACGTCCCCGGCTTCTTCGATCAGGAGACCGAGAAAGAGATCTTCCTCGGTCAGCGACCTTACGTGGTGTTCGCGATCTAGATCGAGATCGCGAGTAAGAAGAGCCTGTGTACGACGAATAGCTTGAAACTGAATCAGAGTCTGAATCAGCCGCAGGGGGTGCAGGTAAAGCAGGTTTGGGCATGTTCTGTAGGTAGGTTCGCATCTCTTCTGTGAGAGCACCCATACCAATACTTGTAAAGTAGTTGATGGAGAATCTGATATTGCGGGGGTTGTCCTTAGGGAAGAGGCCTTCCAGGTTGGGGCGCAGGGTTTCATCTGTCATACGTGCCCTCAACTTGGGCATACCCGTTTCCTCTGCGATGAACTGAAACAGGATCTTGATAAAGATACGGCTACTGGATGTGGTCTCGTCCTCGTTCAAGTGAATGACAGATAGACAGTGCCAGCCCAGGGCGTCTGAAGCAAACATGTGACCAAATAGCATCGCAATATTGCGCAATTTGTTGTTCTCGTATCGATGGATAGTGTCGTAGTACTTGGCAAAAGCCTGCTCAAACAGGTCGCACCACAGTCGGTTGATCTTGGCGAAGCGCTCACCAATCATGCCAAAGAACTTGGTGTACGTCTTTTCTTGCGAACAGCACTCCACGATCATGGAGGGAAGTTCTGGTTCCTGACCGGCAGGGAGGTTGATCTTCATGAGTTTGTGGACAGCTTCCTCAGGATCGGCACTAGACATGATAGTGAGATAGATAGTTCTCCGTAAGTTGACAAGATCGGCATTAGACTGGTCCTTGATCTCCATGGCTTTTGTCTTCTCGTCCTCCTCGTCTTCGGACGAACTCTCGTATTCATCCTCGTCATCCTCGTCGTCGCTACCTTCGCCTAGAATCTCAGCCTTCAGCTTCTTGTACGCCTCTTCGTGCTCCTCCCACTCCGGGTCGAATTTGAAAATGTTGAGTCCATCTTGCACATCGATTTCACCCTCCAGCTCGATACGATGTGTGATCTGATCCTCCTCTTCAACCAAATCCAATTCCTCCTTGACAGCTGGGTTGTCCTTGAATTTGTCCTTGCGCACCTGGAACAACACTTCGATCATGTACTGTGTTCGCTTGTCGATATCGGCTTCGTGCAGAATGTTTCGGAATTGGTCAAAAACAGCCATGGCAATAGACGGCTGCATCTCCTCCAGATATTGTCCAACCTCTCGGCAGAAACCAACCGCAATCTCAACACTGTCATCGGTCGGCTTATGAAGCAGGAGAAGAAGAATCTGACCGGCGAGCATTTCATGTTGAACCTGCTGGTTGATGAGATGCGCCAGGAAGGTAGTCGAGGAAAGGCAGACAGCCTTGTCGTTTCGCTTGAATCCCTTTCGGAACTGCATAACCAAACGACGAATCAGGAGCTCGCCGACCTGGGGTAGCTTGGTGTTGACGATAGCAGCCATGGCGGCATAAATCGGTGTGAACGGTAAACTGGCAGCCTGGGCCTTCATGATCGATCGACAAAACAAACCGCGACCTCGGATCAAATTCTCTCCAAAAAGCTCGGGAACGATGAACTTGATGTTCGCAGTGTTGACCTTGTTGATCAGACCGTTGATACTCTTCTTGAGCGCCTCCCATGCCATGCGCTGATACTCCTTGCTCGTCTTATCCGTGATCTGGGCCTGGAGCGCGCGCAGTCGAGCGGGTGGAATATATGTACCGCCGGATCGCATTGTGAGAAGCTTCTCGTACTCTGCCTTTGCAGCCGCTTGTTTCTCCTCTTCGGTTCGCACAGGCGCAGCTTCTCGTTTTTGCTTGGGAGAGGCTGATCGCTGGTCTCTCGCAGGACGATATGAATCGCCATCACGCTTGTCGCTGCGATCGCGGTCCCGACGCGGGAGATCGACCTCGGCGGAAGCCATCGTCAGAAAATTACACTCGCAGTTGCAGTCACGATCGATTTATTCTACCGTGTCGATTACTGCGTCCTAAATTTCGATGGCGTGGGGGCGAGAGAGTGAAAGTCCTTGCGAACCGAGAAAGATGTCGTTGCTAGCGTCGTCGCGCGCGAAGTAATGTCGAGTTTGAAAAAAGATATTCAGCCACATTTGGAGCTCCGAGATCATGTGGCTGTGCAATTGTGGCGCTCCACCTTTAGTCGTCACGTCCCCTGAAGCTTGTCCCTAAAGCCAACTGGACTTTTTGACGGCAACCATTTCACCACCAAAAGATACTGCCACGACACTCCTTTATTTCTACTTCTCGGTCTCAATCTTCATCTCTGCTCAACAAAGACTACGCTCGCTCGCTTTGCGCATCTTTGACAATGGTAAGCAGCTACACCTATCATGGCCTGATTTACACGCTGTCCCCTTTACGCGCTTCAGACCGGGGCATCGTGGCAGCCCCTCGTGGTGCTTCAACTTTACTAACATAATAATTCTTGTTACAGTTGGACAAAATCGTCGGTCTCGCCATGCTCGTGGCCGCTTCCGTCGTCTTCACCTACTACACCATCTGGACTCTTCTCATGGTAAGATGCCCCTCATTTCTCAGCTCGATGCGACTATACACCCCTACCTATGTACACCAGCTTAGGTATTGAACACATTGTCAACTAACAATTGGTTAGCCCTTTGTCGACGACGATCACCCTCTCCAGAACTTCTTCCCCCCTCGCGTTTGGGCCATTCGCATCCCCGTTATTATCATCCTCCTCGGTTCCGCTGTTGTTGGCTCATTCCTCGGCATGGTTATGATTCGGAGCAACCAGAAGAAGGCTGCAAAGGCCAAGGCTGCCGCTAAGAAGGCCAACTAGGAAGGCCAACTAGACGACGACATGTCGATTATATACTTGTAATCATTCAGTGTCTTTTAATGGCGTTGTTTCGCCCAAGACCTAATCACACTATGGGACTTTGGAGTCTCAGGCCAATGTCTTAATGCAGAAGAGATGAACACTACAGGAAATGGGTATCTAATCTTTTTCTATTTATAATAAGGCATTATGACCTGCTAAACGACCGTGCTAAAGAGTGTTTCTTCCGTACAAGCAAAATGCCCACATATCAGAATCAAACTCCAACATACCGGACCAAGAGTTGGGTTGAGCGTAACTAATCATGCTTCACACGAAAAGATACAAACTTTGCTCCATATCGCCAAACAGCTTAAGCAATGACTTGCCATTCCAGCCTCGTATGCATATAATCAAAGCAAAGCCAAGGACCTAGACGCCAACCTCAAGCGCACGTTGTCTGTCTGAGAGTTCTTCTCACACTCTCTGATCTGCAAAGTCAAGGACTTCACAGTCATCCTCAAAAAAGCCATCCTCACCTTGACTTCCACCTTGCGCTCCACGTCGTCTCCTTGTAGTCACCACGATCTGCTCCTGGTCGCCATACTGCATCACGCGCTCCATCGCTGAAGGGGGCAATGCAATATGGTCTTCGGGGCCGTCGTACTCCTCCTCAGCAACTGTTGGCAAGCCTAAATCCAGTCGAACCACTGGAATATCCTGACCAAAAGCCCAAGCCGTTGTGTTTGAGAATTCTTTAGATGAATCTGGTCCCATGGGTTGCCCCTTCTTCTTCTTTTTCTTGGAAGTAGTGTTTTCGTCTAGACTTGTCTCGGCTAGTATAGCTGAGACAACTTCGAGCTGATCAGCTGTTCCTCTCCGGTACTCGCAGAGAGTTACTCGTCGATCCGTGTGGAAAGGTTGATAGGGTGCACTAGACTCTATCTCAGCTTGAGGGATTGACGATTCCATAGTCTGATCTGTTGCCGCAACACGAGGTCGGGGGTTCAGCGTCAGCGTGTTTCCTGCATCCATATCACGGTCCGAAAGGTCGAGGATTTCATCCTGAGCTCCCAGGTCAACCATCTGTCGTACAGCTGGAGCAACCAAGTCGCTGGGTAGAATCGGCACATTGTAATCGTGATACCTGCTAGCCCGTGTCACTCGCCTGCCAGCCTGTACGCTAGATCGACGAGTTCGACAGGAGAAACCTCGTACTAGACCGTTGCCAACCACAAAGAGTCCTTGATGTTTTCTGCTTTTGACCCAGGTCACGCAGGATGCCGAAGGAAGGCCTGAGCTAAGCGGCAAGGACACTCGGTTTTCGCCAGTATGCCGAAGCTGGTTAATGGCGGTTCCTGTCTTGCCAAGTGAACTGCTGATACTAGCAGCGATCACTCGCCCACCCATAGCCGCTGAGTCTTTTAGGCTGTTGCCAGTCACGTTTTGTACGTTACCACTGCTGCGACGAGGTCGTGAGACAAAAGGTTTCGCAGCTTGATAGGCTGCACCAAAAGCTCCAGTAGCTAAAGAAACGGCCGTGTTCGGCTGCTCTGGTGTTGCGGTGCCACTTTCCTGGACAGCTTGGCGACGGCGAGGTGCAGGCCACATAAACGCACTTGAGGGCATATCAAGTAGATGAACAGTGCCGCGCTCGGTCACCATAGCTAACCGCTCCCCCTGCGATTGCGTCCAAGCGACATCGACAATGCGTGCGACAGTCATTCGTGAAAATTGTGCAATTTGACGGACCTGAGGTCCTGTGCTTGCATTTGGCGTGACAGTGGTCTGGAGAGGGGATGATCGTGTATGTTGAATACGGAACAGATCCCAGACTGTTTGCACATCGCCTTTGTTGCTGGCAGTGAACAGGGATAAAGATGATGGCGAAAATGAAAGAAAACTGCAGCCCAAAGGCGGCGAGAACGTAGTAATCGGATGAATTGTAGATGAATTAATGAGCGACTCTGCATCAACAATCGACACAAGCCCTGGGTCTTTCGCTCCAACCGGGCCAGCAGGACCATGAGTTGGAGGGAAGTTAATTGGGTCGCCACGAGGAGATCGAGTACCAGCCCAGTTCTGAGGAGGCGAGCGCGCTTGTTGAGTTTGCGTTTGGGGGTTTGACGACTTGTTCCAGTATGAATTCCAAGCTTGCAGACCTTGCTGTCCAACCCACTTAGCGCCTTGAATAAGTTCCTGGGTCGTCTCTCGCATGATCTTATTAACGACACTATCGGAAATAGGAAGATCTACAGATGCAGAAGACGAAGGAAACTGCGGCGGCGTTACAGTGGCGAGTCCAGGTGCTTTGCCAAGAATAGGAAGTGGCACGTGAGCTCTCAACGAGACTTGTGACGAAGGCGTCGCAGGACAGTAAGCGATCCATCGTCCACTGACTGCGAGAATCGGTGTTTGCGGATTTGAGCGTGGTGGTGCGGTCGAAGACTGTGTCTTATCAGCCTCCTCAGGCACCTCACCTCGGATGCTTTGCTGGAGTCTGGTCCAGATCTTTCCGACACATGTAAAAACATGGCCATTTTGATCTTCCAATAATTGCAAGTAGATCCAGCATTCGCCAGTAACGCCTGAGCAAACTGCAAGTGTACCTGAGTCCGCTCGAATCGTGAAAGAGCCGCTGGGTGAAGGGGGTCTGAAGATTGGGTTCGTGACGGAGATTTCAGGGTTGATCGGGATCTTTGGCGCTTGCAGTAACACATCAACGAGTTGGTTGGTCCTGAGTGAGTACGCCTCTACGGACGTTTGATATGAGTCGATGGTCTGTCGCCCTTGGAAGCCATCCTGGTGGGTGAAGACGGATCGAGGGCTTGCTGCCCCATCAAGCCTGGGGCTTGGTCCCTCGTCCTGTACAGAGCCAGGTACAGCTGAGGGTAGAACTGGTCCATGCAATACCACCGCCACAAGAGGGAACAGAGCTTTATTACTGTTGCCAAGCGTCCAAGGAAGGATCTTGGCATGGTGAACGCCTCCTCGTAGTCCCTTTAGACTCGCAACAGGCTCAAGACCTCTCTTACCCACAGCGTACACATCCAAACCACCTTCATACCCCGCGATGACGACGTTGCTTGGACCAGATGGGAAATCGGGGCATTCGGGTAGCTTGTCGAAGCCAAAGAAATAGCCTCGTTCGCCGGCTTTCATGCCCGAGTTGTTAGTCATGTTGAGGTCGATATCTGGTACACCATAGAAGTGTGGCTGAGGTTGATGAGGCAGAGGCGGATAGTTTCCCATCCTCGAGCCTTGGAATGGGGAGTTGACCGAACTGCGTCGGTAGGGGACACTCGGAGGTGGTGTTTCTGGAGATTGATATTGGGCGTCCATCTGGAAGCTCAAAGGACGTCGGCTGTGGTTTGGTGGGGATAGAGATGAAGGCGAGGGACTCATGAAATGGCGCTGTACGGGCCATCCTTGTTGCAGTCGACCTGAGTCCTCATAAGAAGACGGCTGGGTAGGAGGTGAATCGCCCATGATACTGATCAAGTTTCCTGGAGAGCCGGCCATGCCGTTCCTCATCCATTCATTGTTCATACTCGGTGCTGTGCTCGCGGAAGCTGGAGTTGTGGACAAAGCAGCCAGCATAGGGGAGACAGCAGGGTTGACATTGTCAGGGCCAGAAGAAGGCTTAATCTCGGGCGTGTCGACGGGGGGCGTGGAAGCGACCGAAGTAGATGAGCTCTTATTATCTCCGCTACTGCTGATATTTGTATTCACGTTATCCTTGTTGGTGTTGGCGTTACCGTTATTGACAGTGACAGTGCTATGTGACTGCGGTCAGCTAGGTACTTAAAGTGGTCCATGATAGCCAAGAGGAGTCATGCGGACAGGGAGGCTCACGCGAATTTACCAGCTGTTTGCTTTGTCACGGCCGCGGCGATGCCGCCACTTTCTCTGGCATGTTTCCTCTCCTTCTTAGAAGCTGTCGAGAGGGTCATGGTCAGCTCTCCTGTTTGTTAAAGAGGAGCGCGGTTGCGCAAGCGGTTCGGGTTTGGGGATCCCAGTGCCAGTGGCTGATAGGTCATACATAGATGGAGGGGTATTAAGGTGGGAATAGAGTTCCAGTAGAGGCACTTACAAGGCATATGCAGATTTGGACAAGTGTCGGAGCAGTTTCCTACCCCTAAAACTAAAACGCTACGCTCGCGTTTCTGCAGAGCGCGTTTGTTATAAAAGGGGCGTCAAGTCGATTCTCTTGCAGTCGAGGTGACGCCGGCACTTGTTAGATTCGAAGTCTGTGTTCCTATGTATTTCGCTTCGCTCGCACAGATCGGGGGTCGATTCGCAGTAGCTACTATCGGATATGGGAGGCGAAGGAAAGGAAATGCAGATCAATATCGGCCAGAGCGAGTTAAGTTGAGTTGAGTTATTATCGTGAAAGAACGGCGAAGTGCTCGAGATCGTTGGGTTAGCGGCGTAGACCAGCTCGTCGCGTCTATCAAGTTGAGTTGAGTCGATGCAATATAGAACAGATGCAGATGCAGATGCAGATGAGAAAGGGAAAGATCGTTATAGAGTTGGAAACCAAGGAAATATTCAGACGCTTTGTTGAAGTTTGTATCGTATAGTCATTCACGGTTGTAAGTGAAGGAAGAGAGCTCAAAGGACTGATGGGAGCTGGCCGAAGAGTCACTCTCTGATAGATCCCATCCCATCCAACCCATCCATGTGTGAGGCCTAGATTCACACCTCTGTTCCAATGTGACGTGGGGTGTAATAGAGGGGTCGGATGGCCTAGGGAGGGCAGTAGGCAGTAAGGCAGTGGAGGCTGGTAGTGGACATCACCACCACATGCACTGTAAGCGATAAGATAGTGGCCCTTCTAGAGAAGGGTTGATAAGACGCCCCCTTCGACCCTCCACCTCCACCTCCACTTTCACCCGAACATCGTCTTGACGGGCACATCAATGGCATTGGCGGATCTGCCACTACCCACGCCTCGGCCTGTCAGGGGCGAGAAGCTAGCCAGTCTCGGACTCTCTGAGTTTGTTGATCGAGTTAGAGAGATATCGAACTAACTAGAATAGATTGGAACGGTTGACAGAGCAGCCCATGGGCCTTGGTGGGATGCCGTAGCAACAAAGGTTGAGCAAGAAGAGATGTCGGCTTAGATGTAATGGGTTGGATTGTTTTGATAGGGATTATGCATGATGAGCAACAAGGATGCATGGTATTTGGAGGTTAGCATTTGATCTGCTGGCCAGAGAGTGAATGGGAGGGTACAAATCCGGAGGTTACAGCACCTCAGTTACACCTTGAATCGGTTTTCGATTCGATACCTTGCCTTGTCATCCACCATCATAACAGGTTTAACAGGCTTCCATGATACTGGACAGTATACTCGGCTATCTTGAAAAGGTCGCAACGATGACGACTGAATCTTCGATCTTAT
Organism: Fusarium oxysporum f. sp. lycopersici 4287; assembly: GCF_000149955.1. NCBI lineage: Eukaryota > Fungi > Ascomycota > Sordariomycetes > Hypocreales > Nectriaceae > Fusarium > Fusarium oxysporum. The sequence goes on from NC_030990.1 coordinate 3,539,001, forward strand.
GCAGTCCTTATTGTCTCGATACCTGTCATCATTCATCCATTCCTCTCATGGATGGTTCAATAAATCGTGCCCCATCCATCCGACCCAGCTAAGCCACATGATTCTACGCCGTGATCATGGGTCAGGTGAGCTATGCCATTTACGCCATCAGCATGGCCGTACCTCTCTAATCACCAGGGGGCGACACGCTGATATCCCAGATTTAGCACTCAAAGCAAGGGACTGTGAACTTTGGCTTAGCTCAGGAAACGCTGCGCTGCTACAGTGAGGATTAGATTGGCACCTGAATGGCCTCTTGGGTGTGTCGTTAGTATTTCTATCCTTGGCTCTCCCTGCCAGAGCTCCCATCAATCAGCGTGTGTTGATCCCAGCTTTACCATTCGACAACGGTATTCTTCGGCATTTGTCGATTCTACTCCGCAAAAGTCAACATCTCCCACGAGCCTTTGATGACGTATCCGGTTGGGTGAAGCCGTTTACAGTTGCTCTCTGAGCGACCTGCTTGACATTGAATAACTAAAGGCTATGCATAAATTCATTTTTGCTTGCTTTTTTTTGGTTGGTTCCGTCATCTTTGTAGGACATTACTTTCACAGCAGATGTCCATCAGTCTGCAGCCAGACGCGGTATTGGCTAAACTTCCACTGCCCATCAACCTTCCTGACAACTGCATGTGCCGACCAAGCAGCCTCTTTGAGCCGTCCATCTGTTGTGGTAACGCTGACTTCTCCCAGAATCATGCACTCATTTGAGTCGGAGAATCGCCCAGGGAAGACTTTGAGAACCGTGTGTTTGCGCTCTTTGATGTGCTTCCACATCCGACTTCGGAATTCGACCAGATCTATGGTCCTTATCAGCTCAATGTCCCCAACAGAATGAAGGTGGTGATGAAAGCATCGAAATACCTTTTGAGCCGCGCGCCTTGTCAGCGCCAATCTGCACGCTTGCGTCTTCCGTGAAAGAGTCTACCCAACGCTGATTCTCTTCAGGGTTGTCCGAGATGCGATAGAAGTCAATCGCAAATTGTTGAAGTTCTTTGTCCTGCCATTCGTCCTGGGTAGCATAGAGTGGCACGTAGTTCTCGGGGACGTTCTGAGCCATGGTGAGTATCCTTGTGATCACTGTTTCTGAAGTTTGGCAAGGAACAATTAAAGAAAATTCTTTGAGCGAGGATCAAGGATGAGAAATCTGCTCTTTCATGATTTCTTAACTTGGGGAGATATATGGAGAGCATGATGCAATTGTTCTCCATCTGAGTGGATCGTCATGACTTAGTATCAAACTTTGTTTCGGAAACTTGCCGTACAAGCTTCTCTCCAATTCTTTCTGGAAGGAAACGAGGTTGTTCTTTCTGTCCTTCTTCGGAGATTTTTCGACCACCTAAGGTAGGTACACCCTATGTAAAAAAGAGTGAGGTTGAGATATCATGTATGTTACGCCAGCAAATGCGGATATATGACAGCACCAACGCACGATCAAAAATAGCCTCTTAAAGAGTGTATCTTATCAGGCAGAGATTTATCTCAATGATGGGTTTGGTTAATGTCACGTTGTAATCCCAAAATTGGGTAGTTAATGTAAATAGTGTTTATCTACTTGTTCCTCATATTTGCTAGCCCTCGGGGTTTAGATGAAACCATGGACTAATAATATCTCTTTCTCGTATGATAACTTTATACAACTTAGGCATGGGTTTAGGCTGATCTTTATGGCAGTCATTATGCGAGTGATAATAATTTACTCACAGTTATCCATGGACATACCTCTGTCCCATTATCACTTCAATAGACCGGCCTGTCTCTTACCACCTATGGATATAAGGTTAGGGTCCATACCTAGTCATAACTACCCTACACCGGTCCGAGAAAGAGAACAGATCAGTTAGGTCAACTCTCTCCTGTAAAAATTCTTTCTTGGCACGCACTGTTAGTGCGGTGCTAGGAGCGGGATTTTCTGCAGGCCACGCGACCACACAAAAACTGCGGGGACGCTATCGGCTCCCTAACAGCAGTTTTCAGAGAAGGAATTTTGGAGAGTTCGCCTTCTCTGACAACACCTTTGTCGGATCTAATGGCGGCACCTCAGAACCAGAACGCCTTAGATATCGGAGGGCGATGCCCCGGGCATTCGTAGCGACATCCTTCCGATCAACGACGCCGATTGCGATGGGTTTTTCTCCTTTAAAGGCAAGCCGCACCGTCGGCCTCTGATCCCTTCCCGAGGTTTTTCCCTGCCGCCGCGACAGTCGACTACGAGCTACAACTTGGTTACTGGAGATTGTGGACTGCGTCAGCAGATGTAGTGATGCGCGAGAGAATTCTGGTCGGTGGAAAAAGTTCGACAATAGATTGCCCTCGAACCCGCTGACGGGTGACGGGCTTGAGAAATACAGCACCTTTTGTGCCATTGGTATGCTGGATGGTGAAGGAAGCGGGGTATCCTGTACCTAGCTAGCTCAGCACGTCTTTTGCTCCAGTAGGAGATTTGGCTTCGTTACAGCCACCCAGACGAAAAATACACATACATACATACATACATACATACATAGATCAGTTAGGTAGTTGCTTGTCGCAACACCAGACGGCGAAGGTTCAGATCGAATTGGCACTGAATTGACTATACATTACCATCATTACTGTTAAACCTTGGACGCAATTGGCTCAAATGGTAGTCCTTTGGTATGGCTGATATTCACAAACCACACGTAATTGCAGCCCCAACGGAGAATGGAGCAGCTTGTTAGAACATGTCATTGCGTTCCTTCTTTCTTCCTTTGAACCTTCCCAATCAAGGAATACTGCACAAGTCTGTAGATTAAGGAAAGAGCTGCTTCCTGTTAAGTAAGATAGTTTTCAACTTGAAGATATGGTTTTAAAGCAGGCACTCTCTGAACCCAAATTGCCATCTGTGCTGCTACAACCTTCAACCAAAACACCAAGATCCAACATCGCGATATCGACCAAAAGAGATTCGAGAGCTCACGAGAGCAAAAGGAAATGTTTCAATGCGTAATCTGGGAATCGAACCCAGGGCTCCCCGACGCTGCTCGAATGGCAACGGAGAATTTTACCACTAAACCAATTACGCTTTGTTGAAGAAACAGAGTGATATTAAGTCCTATGGAGCCTGCGTACATAGCATTGACGAGAAAACCGTCCTTTGCCCATGTCTGTTATCGACGGCTACATTTAAGCATGATTCTACATAAACACCAGGGTATTATCTCCGAGAGCTCAAAAGGAGCCCGAAAACATTGAAATCCGTCCTCCATCGTACGCCATCCACACTGGTTCTTATGGACCCCAGGACCCCCCGTTGCCATCACGACTGCCTACTTCTTGACACCACGGGCGCTGACCTCGCCCTTCTCACCAATGTTGAGCTTAATTCGGCACTCAGGACAGTACCACTTAGTCGTTCGGGCAGGTACCTCTTCGAGGCCGACACATTCGAGGTGAAACCATTCCTGCTTACACTGCTGGTTTGTCAGTTTTATGTCTGTTTGCTTCTTGCGTGCCGTTGAGGAAGAAAGATAGGTATTTGAGGCGGTAGAGTCGCTTACGTAGTCGGCATTTTCGCAAGCAATCATTGTGCCAAAGCTGACTCTGTTACAGAGACAATACTTCGGCTCGTCTGGGTCAATCGGGTTCCCGTCATCGTCAACATCCTCCAGCTCGACCTCGACAGACCCCTTGTCCTTCTTCGCGCGAGCCTTCTTCTTCGGTGGCGCCTTTCGTTTACCCACAGCGCTGTTACCGCCGCTTTTGGTGGTGCTAACAATTCCAGGAGCAGGCCGCTTGGTTCGCTTCGGTGGTCGAGGCTCAGGAGCAGGTGTGTTGCGAGCGGTGCTCGCTCGTCGTGGCCGATCCGCAGCTAACGAAGGCTGCGGCTCTTGACTCGCAGCTTTACCTCGAGAGCTGGGCCGGCGTATGGCAAGACCTTCGGGGCCAGGAGTCAATCTAGGAGTAGGCGCTCGAGAAGGAACTTGTTTGTTTACTGTCTTACTTGCTGCTTCGGGAGCAAGTTGAGAGAGCGACGGTGGAGGAGGGGGAGGGGGGGATGTTGGGGGAGCAAGAGCAATTTGTACATGTTGGAGCTGAGGTGCCGGGGATGAGTTCTGCTCAGTTTTGAGAGGCTCGTCTTCAGATATCTCCGGAATCGTCGGGATCACTTGAGGCGGCAGTAATTCTGCTTGCTGTTGTGCCTGCTGTGTTCGCTTTGCTGCCTCACCTCGGGTCTCTCTTTTACTATTCTCTCTCACTGGAGGCAGCACAGGAGTCACAGACTTTCTGGTTTCTGTCAATGGTAGGGGAACTGGAGTCTGTTGAGGAGGGGGTTTGGAAGGTCCTGTAGCAGACGCTGTAGCAGGACTTGGTGTTGGAGACTTTACCGATCCTCTTGTGGTCCTGCCAGGGATAGGTATGGGAACGGGCGTTTGTGCGTGTTGCGCCGCAGGCAGACCGCCGGGCGCTGTAGGCGCGGATAATGCCTGCTCAGGACTTGGGCCCTTATTCAAAGTAAGCTGAGGAGGCGGTGGGACTGGCGTCTCGGTTTTGGCTCGCTTGGCCTGAGGCCGTAGGGACTGGCTTTCCGTCTTTTCAGCACTCTCGTTGCTGTTGTTGGGTTCCTCCGGCTCCGGCTCCCTTTTTCGTTTGGTCGACCGCGATGCAGCTCGGGTTTTTGCGGGCTTTGGAGTCTCTTTGGGGGTCTCAGACGTTGGCGTCTTTGGAGTTCCTTGGTTTCCATTGTTGTTGCTGTTGTTATTGTTTCCGTTCCCGAGAAACAACTTTGCAGCTTCGTTCATTTTCCTTGCAGCTTCGTTCATCTTCCTTGCAGATTCCTCTGCTTCCTCTGCTGCCATCTTTGCAAGATCTCTATCCCTCTTTAATTTCTTGGCCTCGTTTAGTTTCATACCCCTGTTGCTGGTTGGGACCTCTTCAGCCTCGAGTACCTCGACACTCATGGCACCGGCCGGAAGTTGTTTCTCCCCAGATTCGGAGTCTACAACCGGCTTGGGGACTGGAGGTTCGAAGGATTCTCCTTCATCTTCAGCCTTTTTTCTGGCCTCATGATATGCATCAGGACCACGTCCTAGAGCTTTGAGCTCGCGAGCGATCATGGTCTCGCTGGGAGTCCATGTTGCATTCTTCTTCATACGTTTCCGCAACTTGGCCAATTCATATTGAGTGAGCTGTAGCCATGGGGCATCAGGACTGCCCACAACTGCATCTTCAGGCGGAGGCTGAAGCAGAGCGGCGTTGTTAGCGGCAGCCGCTTGGCTCAGAGCTGGCGTAGCATATGTGACCGGACGAGCAAGCCGATTTGGTGTCTTGGGTGGTTTAGTAGTAACGACCTTGATTCGCGCCCCAGGAGCAGGCGTTCGTCGATTTGGCGCGGGTGTATCAGAGTCTTCATCTGAGCTTACTTCGCTTTCGTCGGTGTAAGAGTCATAGTCAAGATCGTACGGCGCCTGTATTTCGCCAGGTACAATAATTCTAGGAACTTGTGGACGCCGAGGCTTCTGGCCATCACCAGCAGCTTTGTTCGGCGCCTTGCTCCTTGCTAATTGTGGCGATTTCGATTGAACAGGACTCTTGGGTTCCTCTGTTGGATAGTTGTCTCTCATCTTTCGTAGTTTGGAGAGTAAAACTTTGGCCTTGGCGTAGTGCCGATTTATGTTCTCGGACATTCTGATAGCTTCAGCATGGGCGAAGGTGCGAGAGTTGATGGCTTGCTCCAGCTGTTCAGAGATGTCTGCCCTCAGTTGAACCGGCGCCGGGCGCTCCTCTTGGGGAAGTGTTGGTAATCGGCCCCATATTGCTGTCAAATCGTGAACCTTGTGGGAAGCAGTCGCATAGGTTTGGTCGAGTTGACCGATAAGGGTAAGGGATCGCACGATGTCGGAAGGTAGATAATCGGTGAAATCGAGAAAGTCCGTCACAGTTGTCTGGGCATCAGGATCCACGCGCGATTCCATAGATGCGAGACTGTCGATGCGCTCAAGCGAAGGCGCTTTTAGAGGTAAAGTCCGAGTCGTTGGAGAGATGGCCTCCATGTTCGTGTCGCCATCGAGATCTGTTCCTTCACCCATTATCGCAGTCTGAGTTTGACGCGCCCAAAGGAGAAAAATACAAGAGCGATCGTGTGTAAAGCGCAAATCAGGACGTTATGGTGATGGATAATCTGGTGAAGCCATTTGTCGATGTGGGTTATTGCGCGTCTGGAGCTAACGCGATGGGAGCTCGTCGGCGACGTCAATAGTGGCCTTAGTGCGCTTGCCCCAAAAAGACCTAGCCCCACATGAACACCCCGCGAAGCTGACTCATCACCCTTTGGGTGCAGGTGTTGTAAGTTCGAGTTCCAGAACCCAGCTGCCTACTTACGCCAGGCTGCACTGCAACTTAAACTTCCAGCTGTTGAAATGGTTCTGCGCTTTTGCGATTTGGAATTTGCGCATATGCGATCAGAAAATATTCCGTGTGATTCCAATGTCTAGCCGAAGCCCAAGGCGTCCCCGTGATCTAGTGGAACGCCTTGCCGAAGGAGTCATGATAGATAGATCATGGAACCCTCTGACGCAGCATCTCCGAGTATGCCTTGGCCTTGGAAACATGGAGTCACCTTGAAACTCGGCAACACTTGTACCGATTACCGAGAATGATTTTCAAAGATGCCTTGTATTCATGGGAGATCATTGCTTGAGCGTTGATAGTTTTCAAGCTGAGTGGACTTCAATACTGGAATTACAAATCTCAGAGGTGACTGAAAGGCCCCGAGGCCATTGAGCAGGGGCGTTGCTGGTCATGTTCACGAGAAATCCGAAGGCATTTCTTTGGCAGTCTTGCACTTGATGGCACTTTATGTTCCCTTGTAACTGTATATTCCAATCTAAATATCTTCTGTTACAATCTTGTCCTTGTGAAAGACTTTCCCCCTCTAAGATAGAACTGAATCCATGATGATCTATCCAGACGCCAAAGCAAACCCAAAGCACAATTCCCAATCTGGTAATACCAAACGTCCCAGTCACAATTCAATTCAATCACATCATAACACCCAGTTACCAGTCCCAGTCGGGCTCAGTCTCCCTCATCATGACAGCTCCGGCTACTTGCTCAGACTCTTCCACATAGTAGCTTGAGTCGCTTCCGATCAATGTCAAAGTTCCGTAGACAATAAGGCGTCGGCATTTCCTGTCTCTTGTTAGTTGAGCCAGGGTCATAGCTACAAGTATACCTACAATAGTCCTGTGATGCTCACGTTTCCGTAAATCTCCAAGTCCGTAGCCTCGAGTGTTCCCACGACTCGGAGCTTTCCACAGCCCTTGATCTTGTCGTTGGCAACAGTGTATCCGTTCACCAAGATGTTTCCATAGGCCTTGACCTTGCCACTGTTTGTTTGTCAGTCTCAGATCACACTCGGGAGAAGGATCATACTCACTCGCATCTGATGCTTCCATTCAGACCAAGGCTTCCATAGGCGTCAACCTTCTCTCGAACGATCACATCGCCATTCAAGCTGATGCTGCTTCCAGACTTGACGGATCCAACAACCTCAATGGGTCCGTTGAGATCGATCTCATGGTCGCTCTTGATGCTTCGAGATCTCTTGAAAGCCGGGGGGCTAGCGTAAGAGGAGGTGGTGTTGTAGTAGCTAGCCATATTCAAGACTTTCAGATCTGTTTCTTTGTTTCAGGCGTTCTCGCAGAAGATTGTAATTGTTGTTATAGTGATAGTGATTGCAAGCTATTATGCAAAGATGTGAGTGAAGATGGAGTTGTGAAATACTGTCCTTAGGAACAAGGACGTTCTTCTTATACTTCATGTTTTCAACCCGTTTGCGCAAAGAGGTTGAAACTACACATAGGCACACTGGAGCCTCAAGAGACTCACGCCCATACAAACAACCCCTTGCTATGTTAGCCCCAGCCATAAGGCATATCTTGCAGGACGATATGGGACCCTTATTACTCAAGCCAGGCACGGGACCCGTAGATGGATACCGAGATGCTGGGCACTGCAGCAAAAAGGCGTGACGCCTTATGCAGGTTGGAGCAATAGAGTAGAGGATTATCGGGCTAGCCAATGGAGATATGCAGGTCTAGAGAAGGATGGGAGGGCTAGCAGTAGTTTGTGATTCATCTTGAACCTACCTACCTACACCGGGTGACCAAGTATCAGACTCTTGATTGGCATTTCAACTTTATTGTGATTGATTCATTCCAAGATAACCCTACTCTTATGTTATCGCTCTTTAAATCGACATAATTGCCATATTGCCCAAGCTCATGAGTTTGGAAGAGACACTCAAGGCACTCTTTGTGGAGTCCCCAGCCTAGAAATGTCTAACAACAGGGGTGTATTAAGTCGTCCTATATCCAGGACCGAGACCAGGACCAACGCCTCATTCTGTCCCACGAACACCACCATTTCACAATCTCGACAATGAACCATGACTGACTAACTAACTTCATTTCTTGCATTCACATGCCCAATGCGTCATAAAAGACCCAGAATTTGGGGAGCCAGCTCAGCAGGGCCTGTAAGCTTAGGACTCATTTTACTGGTGTTTGCCTTGGGAGACATATCCCCTTGAGTATACCGAATTGTCGATCAGTCCGCATCCAATTCTGCTGCCTTGATTCTCGGGCGTAGTCTAGTGTACCGTACCGTATCGCGCTGCAGGCATTTTAGCATTGAAACCCTTGTTCTCGTTAAGAATCGCCCGAGGCTGTACAGTCTCTTAGTTCCGTTAGTCTACATCGACTTGTCCCCAGTTGGATCTGCGCCTCAGCCCTATGACTGACCTTTTCTTGTTGTTAATTCGCTGATGCTGGAGTATCCCCGTTTAGAGGCGCACACCACCCTGTTTCCTTCTAGAAGACGCCAAGCCATTGCCCAGGATGCCCCATCGTTGCCTAATAAGCAGTCAAGGCACCTATACGATATCTCGACATTCCCAGCTGCGATGAATTTGGTGTTTCATATCTGCCTAAATATCCCTTCATATGATCTGGCAAGACTATTTTAGAGACGAACTCCTAAAAATGGTATTCATACGATAGCAGAGTAACAAAAAAAACCTAGTAAAATTACATAGAAAAAGCACTATAAATATCAAAAATTATGGTCACTTGACAACGAATTCAACATCGTCAAGTAACCACGCCCTGAATCCTTCTGACTCCGATCGATAAATGAAACCGGGGTGTTAATCCCTCCATCTCAAATCAAGGATATTCTCGACACCCTTTCCTTGCTCCCCACCAAGTTCGTCTTTGTAAGGCTGATATAGCCTTCTAGAATATGACGTCTCAGTTATTTAATCTCCGCCCACGAAGCCCAGGCCAATACCGCTGCAGATGGCAGCAAATGCCCAGACGCCCGCATACACGGCAGCTCCAGAGGCATCGACACGATACAAGGTCTTGGACGAGGCGAGGAACGTGTTTACTGCAGTGACAAGGGCGACGACAATTGTTCGACGAATAACAACCTTGGTCTTGACAGTGTAACCCCACACATTCCACCAAACGGTCTCCCCGAGAGATGCAGCCACGGGATCAAACTCGTTAAGCTTGTCGTCCTCCTTGGCACGTGCTGTCGTGGCGAAAGGCGCAAAGATAAAAGTGCTGGCGGCGATGCCGAACAGGGTCGTCACGGGGAGAATGGCAGCGTATGAAGCATTGTAGGCGGGCTCCAATGTCGGCACTCCTGAGTAGTTGACAACCAGAATACGAGGCAGAATGAATCGTAGCGACAGGACGAGGACAACGGTGTAGATGCCTGTTGACAGAGCGGCCGTGTACGTCTGGAGGGGAAGATCGAGAAGCTCGCGGTTGGGCAGACCTGCAGCAGCGGCAGCCGAAGGTGTATGGATAGTAGAGAGCGGGCGAAGCAGGAAGAAAGGCACAGCGATCGAGAGAACGTCAATAGCAAGAGCCGAAGCCGAAATAGTCCAGTTGAGCTCATAGAAGGTTGAGAGGAGGTAGTACTGCTCATCAGTCAGTTTTTTGCTGGCCCATATTTTGCGACGGGTGGAGTCAACTGACGTGAGGGCCGTGGGCGAGAAGATTCAGCATCGCAACATCCAGGCTGTCCAGCTTGCCATACCATCCCAATGTCAACTCAATCCTAGCATCACCATCAGTATTTCTTCCGCTTCCCAAGCTTATCTGACTCACACTCTCCATCCGGCAAGAAGCGAAACCTCTGCCCAAGTATCCTGGCTTCGGCTCAGAGCAGCAAGCTCGCCGTTGGTAAGCTCGCCCAGCAAGCTATATCCAAGCGAAGCCATCGCAAAGCTTGTCGTAACAGCGAGAGGGAACTGCGCCTGGCGGGGGACCACGTCGCGAAAGGTGCGCGGAGGTTGTTGGACCTCCCTTGGCGACGATGGAATTGTCGTCAAGGCTGTGTCATCATCGCCAGCCGCGGCGCTTCGTCGCGAAGTCATGGTTTAGGAGTTGAGACACGCCACTTGTCTAGGACAAATATATACTAGGTATGAGAGCGTCGCGATGGAGAGACAGCAGGGCGCTGATAGTTGGTGATGTTTATGTATCCGAGGTAGGTAGGTAGGTATTTCTTGTGCGTCAGGGAATATAGTGACAGCTGGAGCGATAGAGTGGGGGTGATCCAATAGATGTGACGTTGACGTCGTTCCCGTCGTCGTCAAGGGTAACTGACTTCATTTTCTCCACACTCAAAACTAAGATGACATTGGGTTAGTCGCCTAGGGGAGGCAAGAAAACTTTGGACCTTTATCCCAAGTGAGAAAAAAGACTAGGTAAATTTAGTATATCTTCGCAGGCCATTAGACCAGTTAATTTTGGCACCCTGGCTTAACGTCAGAAGTTTTCTTGCTCCCTGGGGGTCGCTTCACCAGCCGACTAAGATGAATTTTCTTCCTCCTCAAGATGATGAGCGTCTTCTTCTTCTTCTTCTTCTTCAACTTAAGATCTATCATTCGCGCTTCAATCAAGTGTGGCCAAGAGAAGGAAGCTCATCGCTTTCTCCCATCTTGCTATCTCCATCAACAGTCCTGTCACAGAAGAGGCTGCATCTTCTTCTGCTCCGTTGTGACTTTGAACTGCGTGATGTCTCATCACCCTCTCATTCTTGTCAATTGATGCTTCTTCATTCCTATTCATATCTCATGGTGATTCAATGTTAGAACACGGCAATGTGATTCTCGACATTTGATTTCCATTTGATAGATAGGTATTTATTTGGGTGCCAACTCGACGCCTGTCCGGATCCTCACTTTAACCTCGTGGCGATGCAATCTCATCTAGCTCCTCAATCCCCAGATAACCTGGGCGAAGCAAAGAAGGGCCTTTCCAACTCATCGGTGCTAAAGATCCGTGGCGGAGCTTGGTCCACCTCAACCAACACGCTGTATAGGTATGTGTACATATAAATAAGAAGGAATAACGTGTATGTCCATCGACGTCATCCGATATATAATCCAACTCCAGAGCCAACATGCCCGACCCAAGAGATATACTCCGTCCCAATCGTTAACCCATTAGTGATGCATACAAAATCTTTCATTCCTCCATGCGACCAAAAACACCATCGTCATCATCTTCACTACGACCGCGCGAACGCATCTCGAAGTCGTCGTCATCCATGACCGAATCACCGCTACCGTCCATTCTGACGTCGTCGCTAGGGCGTCTCATCTCACCACGAGTGAAGCTCTCAGGCTGTCGACTTGGAAAGCTGTTGATGAAGCTTGCAGACAGAGACGCTGCCTGATCCAGGTATTGAGCTGGCAGCGGAGGAACGGGAGGGGCATCAGCAGGAACCATGGCAGGTCGGGATCCGTTGTTGCTACCAAAACTGCAGCTCAGAAGCTCAACTGCAGCAGCCAGGTCCCGATCGTCCTCGCCTGTAGCGTTACGGCCGGAAGATCCTGGGCGGTGGTCATGGCTTGGCTGGCGGTAGTGACCAAATCCTGAACCGTACGGCACACTTCCTGCTCCGAAGGAAGCAGCCGAAGCAGACTGGAAGCTTGTCGCGTATCCGCCATTGCTGCTGAAGCGCTTGTTTCGGTACGAAGTGCCGTCAACATTGACACCTTCGGCAAACGGAGGTGGGGTAGTGTCGGCAGAGCTTTGTCGCTCAGCGGGATCGGAGTACCCGGACGCAGCAGGCGAGGATGAACCAGCTTCACTCTGGAAGTCCTTGGTAGACTCAGGAGGAGTGTCAGCGCTGTTTTCAACGCCGTTCATGGTAACCAGAACAGAAGCAGCCTCAAGCAGTTGAACCTGCTGGTGCTTGGAAATGAGCAGCTTTGAGGTCAAAGCCCACTCAGGTGTATGTTCCCACCTAGACACAGTCAGTGACACCGATCATGGATACGAAACGTTACACGCCAAAAACAGCTCTCATCTCAAGATAAGAGCTGCTGTGCTAGGGCAAGTCATTGGGAGGAGGGGGACCAACAAGTGCTTAGTCAAGCAACTGCTATGCTTGTAGCCTTTACCGCACTTGTCACAGCGAACCTCAACCCTGTTGCTCTTCTTGCTCTCCTTGAGAGTCTGGCCATCACTGGCACGGCGTTGACGAGCCTTCTGGAACTTGGTAGTTCCCTCATCAGCCGAGCCCTCATTCACATCGTCCTCAATGGCGCTACCATTGAGTTCTTGCTTCGTTTCGGGTATCGACTTGTGGTTCGGGAGACTAGCGGGGGGGGAGGGAAGGCTGCCGACGAGGGCAGCACGGGCAGCAGCGCTCTTGGACATCCGGCGTCCACCGTTGCCGATGGGCAAGGCGGAAGAACGCTCACTTTCCCGAAGAGCGGCGGCGATCGCGGTCACATTGGTATTCGGGTTGGTGACCGACTTGCGTCGAGTCACTCGGTGGTTGGCGTTGAGAGCACCTGTTAGCAGCGAGTGCGAGCTCGTCCGAGCGTGGGACTGACGGCCGGGCAGGGCCGACGATGTGGACGACATCGGAGAACGATTCTGAGTCAATGGCCTCGAGGACTGCTGCATTTCCTGAAACGGATGAAGGAGATCAGCAAATCTGGGCCTTGGAAGGTTGTTCTGCCATCTGGCAGGTCATGCACAGAGAGATCATGACAGGGCAAGATCGGGGTATGAGGTAGGGCTCGGGTCGGTTTCCCTCCGAGGATTGAGGGCAGCGTACTTTGGATGAGGCCATTGCCGGCGACTTGGGATGGATGTTCAGGATTCGACCGACTTCAGTCGTGTCGATCTCGAACTATGTGTTTGGATTGGTGTTGTTAGTTACTCTTGGGCTTGAAGTTTGTAAAGTGAGGTTGTCAAGTGTCAAGTGTTGAAGAAGGAGAAGTAAAGTCCCAGAGACAAACGAGAAATAATATTTTGGGAGACCAGCCAAGGTGTGTGGCAGAAGGTGCGGGGGAGTGTATCTTGGCTCTGAATACATGGCTGTGTGATTTTATCACCTCGCTAGTACCCATTGAGGAATCCACTGAACATGACCTTGGCCTTGGAAGTCTGAGAGGGGCCTCCCTCTGTGGCTCTACCTGAATGAAGCAAGTAGCCAAACAAGCCTGGAGCGGCCACCGGTTCCAACGCCTTCTCCCCCAGGCCCAGGGACATCCATCCATTCAATGGCGACAGGTGGAGAGTGTAACGCGAGCCAATTGGTTGGCTCCGTTGCCCGAACTGAGTTGCAGCAAGGAAGAGGAGTGGAAGAGCGCCTGACCTGGGGCGTGTCCTTTGTAAACAGTGGGCGTACGATGCGCCCTATTAAGGAACTGGCCAGAGAGAAACGTCGCAATCGGACGGCAAACAGGGGCTGAGCCATCCTCCCCTTGTTGTCGACCTGAATAGATAGATATGTGAGAAGGAGATACGACACGATAGTGCCTGACTCCTTTTATGAAGAGGAAGTTGCAAAGGCATAAATTTCATTGTTGACAATCAGGTACCATTTACCAGCGAGAAACAGCGGCGGGTGAGGGAGATGGACTACGGGCGGAAATCCGAGGTACGTATCCCCTCATTCCCCTCCTCGTGGTGCATGAGGCGCTGTGCTTTGCGCTGTGCCCATGATTGGATCCTTGGATAGGCTTTTCTCGATAAGGTATGAAATGGGTGATGGTTCTCTTTGTGCACCGTCATAAAAAAGAAGTGCAGACGTGCCAGGGTCCTCTTGTCCGCTGCACAACGTTGTAGCCAGGGGATGAAACTAACCGTTTCCCTGGAGCAGCTGTATCTCAACTCATCAGGTCCCGTCTGGGCAAACGTTGCCGGTCGAGATGGAATAAGAGTTCAGCGGGAGCATCTCGACCAAGTGCGATGGCAAGAGAGCCGTGTCGGGTCGGGTTCTCATCGTCCGTTTTTCTTGTTGGGAATTATCAGCAGTCAAATCGTCTCTGTCATGGACGATTCTGGGCTGATTCGTCACCCGACGCGTCCATGTTCTCATCCTCTCGTCGTACATAATACAGTACACGATTTTGTACAGTTCACTCACTGCACTGCACTTTCTGCCTGCTCTGGTCGTTCGCTCTCCATTTCCCCAACTTCCGAGACGGGTAGAGTGGACAGTGGCCCCGTGGCCTAGCTTGGCGAGGCCATCCGACGTCCGCTCCAGGCTTAATCCAGATGGACAATGAAAGCTCGCACTGGGCGGAGAGGGTGTTAATGAAATGAACAAGGGAGGACTGATTTGGAGATGGAGATGGAGTGGGGTGGTGTTGAAGCCTGGGGAATCGAAAGAGGGGCTGTACACTTGTACGGTGTGTCTCCGTACTGTACTGCCAAGGTGCACGCTCACTCTCATTCACTTCGCTGGAGCCTGGCTAGAAGGCGATGGCAGACAACTTCAGACTTCAATCCTAAGACTTATGTGACAAAAATATTTAGAATATCTTAGGATTATCTTAGGGAGATTTAATAAACCTAGTCGACTGTTTGCATAGAATGTTTTTTATTCCTGATTCATGGTCTTAAGTTTTCAGACACCCAAGGTCGTGTAGGAGAGGGCTGCTCGATGTGTCTCGATGCGCGAGCCACTTTCACCATCGAAAGCAATAGTTCGATGCATGTCGATAGCATACCTGGAAATGACAGTACGTTTCTATGCGGTGATAGCGAACCTGTCTCAGATTCTGCTTCCAGGTCCAGGTGTCCTTCTCGGCCCTCGATTTGATTCGAGAATTGTTTAGCTTTTCTTCATCTCGACCCAGTGACCGACTCATCTTGCATCGGATATTTTAGAAGCGAGCCGAGAATCTTAACCGAGAATCTTAGGGATCGATTTGCCCTACATAGAAACTTGTACTGCCTCATGGAATAAACTTTTCCGTCTTCTTGTGGCTTGAGGTCCCCCACGATACAATGAAGCCTCGGTTCCGTTTCTGGAAGAGGGCTTGAAGTAAACAGATAAGAGAGACAGTAGCCCTTCAGGTCAAGGATGAGAGAGCGTAATGAGGCTCTCGTGTCTCTCGCTAGCTGTGCCAGCTTGGGACGCGTCTAATAACTCGTCAGACCAAGGAGCGATGGGTTTGTTTCGAGCCCTGTTGCGTGGAGGTTTGGAAAACCTGTTTCAGTGACCTTTCACGCGTAATCCTTTCCCATGGGCCGCATGAAGTTTTTATGTTTTGAGTTTAATTGTGCAGTTAAAATTGCGTACCTGAATGGACTGGATGTTACGTGGAGTTTAAACGCGAGCGGCTCACATCAGCCGTATCCAGGTACGAGAGATTAAAATCCAGCGGTAAATTGAGCATTCACAACCAGTCATTCATGAATGACTTGTAAAATCATTTCAAATGCCAATAGGAGACTGTACCAATTCGTCTCACTGCATTAACGTCCTGACCTGACATGGAATGAATCCTCTATCAGTATCCGTACTGCGGCGTACCACTTACACGTGGTGAAGATCCCCGTCGCTTCAGACCTAAACCCTTGACCTAACCCTTGACCCTACTCCTTTTTGGTTTAACGTCCCAACTCAAGCCAAGGTGAGGAGGAGCCCTGATCTGATCAGATAACGCTGTTTCTTCGGTCAACTGATCGCTGGGCTGATGTTTTATAACCCGGCCCGGGCATAGTTTTTATGTCTCTTGTTGTCGGGCAAAAGTTAGTTGGACAGGAGTTCTTATTCGGCAATGGCTGATTCCAGGGCGATCCAAGAAAAAAGTTTAAGACCCCTTCTTTTCCAACTTTTTTTTTTTTTTTTTGTTTTTTTTTTTTTGTCTGAAAGCAATGACAGCTGTTTGCTGGAACCACAAATCCCATGTAACCTCAAAAGTTATTTCATTGAATGCGTAGGAACGTATTACTGTTAATTCATATTAAAACCTCACAGAGAACATTCTCGCATTTCGAGTATGAGATACCGTCTCTATCTTCATCATCAGTCACTGGATTTGCATTTCCCAGAAATGGACATGGGGCGTGTATATAACAAGACGCCCAGAAGGTTTAGCTGCATATCTTTTCATGGGCCTCTCGTCAGCTACGCCCATTACACTGTGGCGCCGTCATCTCGAGTCTGAACTCTTTGGGAACAGTAAAAGGAGATGCCCTGAATTTAGCTGCCACCGCAGTCTTTAGCCTCTAGAGCGCAACTAAGGCGCAGCGCGGAGGCTCCAGGCATCACTAACAGAGAGGGGAGCTGAAAAGGGAACCGTGCTCAGCAGGGTAAGAGAAGTCCGTCGGCTTATTGCTCAATTACAAGATGGTCTCTTTGACGACACGCAATGCACTGTGCCTCTTGAAGAAAGAAGCCAGATTAACCAGATTCTCACGTAATAAGGGAACAGAGGCAAAAGGGATGCGGGTGTGTGTATGCCAACGTAACAAACAACCCGAGCGATGGATGATGATACCTCAGAGGAGAAGCGGTTGAAGTGTCCCAGTGGCCAATGTCAAAGTGTTGATGCGCATCTTTTGTGGCAATTAGCTGCATGTATTGTCGAATCCTAGAGCTCTCTCTAGTCGCAGTTGCATTCACATTCGCAGTTCGATAGGTTCGTGATATTCAGCCAGGATTGTAGAGATACTGTACACTTTGTTAACCCTCAAATGGCTAAGATCATCCCGTCTATGTTCTAAGCCTGTCCTGGATGATTGACCGGTCTCACCTGACAAGCCTACCGATTGCTGGTCACAAGGACCATCAAGAGGAGGCATCGCATCGTGGGGAAGAAACCTTGACATGTCTATTCCTGTTGTGCACATACGAAGCACTGATGATAGTTGTGGAAGGTGTAATATCAAATGGTGGACTGCCGGGTTTCTTAGTCCAGTCTATCGAGATCTCTCTTGTTTCTGTTATTGTTGATTTTGCAAGACATGAATGGTATGTTGACTCGATCAAAAGCAAACCAAGGCACAAAGTCAATTTTTAGCAGTCAAGATTTACAACATGTTCCTGACTATCCTCCGAAACCACTACTGTCTTGAGATAGGGCTTCGACGATCAATTTGAATCCCAGCTCACATCGGAAAAAAAACTGCCAATGAAGCTATGCCCTCCAATGCCAATTTTTTGCAACGATTGGGCTTTGACACACGGAGCTAATGATCTGTAGCATCGGTTGGAATGGTTACATTATTCCTTGGTGACTTTGTATCTTTCTTACACAAACAATGCCGAATTAGCTTTGAGAATTGGTAACAAGATTTCAACTTTTTTATTATTTCAAGTTTGTGATACAATGACGCCATCAAATGGTCTCCCCTGGCCATGGAACCCTTGTCGAAAGGCATCATGCCGTGGATTCTTGACATTTTCTTCTGATGTCGATTGCTCATTGACTTATTATTTTTTTTCTGACATATGATGTAACTCTGACATGAGAGTGAACAACAAAGAAAATACAAACATGCTCAAATTGGTGTGGGAAAAAAGATGGATTCCTTAAAGCAAAGACTCCATCAGAGCCTCAGAGTGGAATCCTGGGACGCATTGGGAGCTTCTGATCTTACCTTGAGGGAAGCCAATCAGACTCAGCAAACATTCCTCCACAGTTTACCAATCTCGATCCTCGATCCTGTCTTGGCTAGCAAAGGATTGAACAGAAAAACTCCCTCACTGCCGTGCGAGTATGCCGGTTATTGGCTAACTCTGAGACATTGGCACGAGGACGTCGAGAGTGCCTACAGTGCATTGCATCTGAGCGCATTGTAGCGCAACAATGGCCTGAGTCCAGTGCTCCCTCTCGTCCTGGATGTCTGTTCTGCAATGCAAATCACTGGCCAGCCGCCTGCACTATGGCGATCCGGGGTGCTTGATAAGGCACAAGCACCAGCACCAAACAAAGACCAGCTCTCGCAAAGACCCGCTGCCCGGTTCACAGGCTTTTCCCTATTGGAGTATGGTTCTACTCAAGAGGCTTAGCCGGCTTAATGACAGCTGGGGCCGGGTGGATTTGTGATACGCCAGAAACACGCAGTTCAGTCCAGTTCACCAACCCAACAATAACCTCTTCCCCGGGGGCAGAAGACCTAACACTAATCCAAAAGGGTTCGATGCAAATGGAATGTTCGGTCACGACCCTTGGTCTACAGGGCAACAATGAGCGTGATGGAAGTGGATGATACCGAGTTATTCATGGATGGTGTAATATGAGCTGCAACGACCCAGAATATCAACCTATTCGGACCTTTGAATCCACTCCTATGTAAGGGAACTCAGCGTACTCAGTGCTGTACGGTACGGCGGTCACGGACTACAGACAGCCGGTTTGTACAGCACATACCGTACCGCGGCTTAACTCGTACCACCGGCACTTAGATTAAGATGCCGCCTACTACTGTCGGTTCAGAGCGGCAGTGAAGCCCGAAGCTCCGTCTCCGTGAGGACCTATTTGCTGTCCTGTACTGTCGCCGAGGCTTTCCCCGCCTTCACTGGATTACCTACTGTTACCCCTCTATCACGACGCGGCCGCTGATATGGATATGGTTGAGCGGGACTCGCACATATAACGTCGACAATACACACAGGGGTGTGCGTGCTTTACACTTGCATCACAGCAGGGATTCTAATGAGAATGTGGATATTCCTCTCAGTATCCGTCTTGATAAGAATGGGGAAATTCATGCCTCAGTCTACTGGAACACTGACAATGACTGTTTGAAGGATGCCTAGACGATGCTACTTGACATGTTACAAGAATCAAGAGCAACGTAAGCATGTTGGGTGTTGTCGACCTCTTGTTATGTTCCTGAGCTGTTCCTGCATGACATGGAAGCTCCGTCCACGTGGTATCATATCATTGTGTTTTGGAATCTCCTCGCATCCGGCCCAACGCGAAGACATGACAAGGATTCCCATCACTGTGATCAACCATTAACTGCTACAGACGTTCCCAATGCCATGGTCTAGTCTGCCAGCTCCCGTAGATCAGCAATGCTTATCGGGCTCGGCCAGTTTAGAACATGGGACGAAGGAATGTTGGGAGGGGACCCTGCCTCGGCGACGAGCCCTACGATGAGCCCTACGACGGGTGCCCGAATTCCTTGGTTCCTTGATTCTTATTCCAGAAACTTGATAACCTTTTTCAAGCTCTGTGGCTTGACGATTGTTGGCTGCAAGTTAAGTTGTTGATGAGGCTTGACTGGATTCCATGGAGACCACATATTGCCCTGAAATGCAAAACCAAGTAAGTCATGGCGTGCTTATCTGAGGATATGAGCTCAAAAAGGTTATTATTTGCAATTCACCGTAAGTTTCGTCAACAAATAAGGTCTATGGCCTGTAGTTACGCAAGTGTAGTCATAAATTGGTGACGAACAGTCACTGCCGATGTCGGAGCACTAGCTGCGAATCGTAAGAGCATATTTTTGTCTTGTGAGGGCGTGAGGGTATTGTAAGAAGCTTCCGTACTATCGGTTGTTTCAGTGAATAACCTATAGAGGAGTTTACTCTTTGATTATTTTGAATTTCTAGTCGGCAACAGCGAAGCTTCATCTTCTGTGGCAGAAGCCTTCATACCTGGTATCTGCCGTGTTCCTGAAGAGACGCCGATCATGACATCAATTCACTCACAAGCCACAGCAACGAAATCAGAGGCATTTTCAAAGACATCTCGTGTCAGCAAAGATAACCATTATCCTGAAAACAAATAATAATTATATATTGTTTGCTGCCTGTATTTAAAGCAAAGTCACACACAGGAGACGGAACATAGCCGCGCCGCAAGATCTACAGCCTAGCTCATGTACCCCAGATTAATTAAAACAACGTTAGTTTCGATTTCCGGCGGGCGCTGGAGCCTTTCCCATGTCCAAATCCGTTGACACACGGAAAACAGAGTCAAGATAGCGATGCGAAACACTTCTTGTAGCAAGCAGACCAGACCAGACCAGTACCTTACAAGACCACCCCCCACGCTGGCCAGTGGCGTAGTGACGACTGTATTTTAATAATTTGTGAGACTTAAAGAGTGAGGGAAATACTTTTTTTCATTACTTTTTTATTTTCTTTTGGAGAGTAAAAGTCAAATCTGTTGTTACTGCGACGACATAGTTTACGAGTAGTCAACACGTGTATCTAAACTTCACACAATACAACCAACTTCACAACATGCCTGATCAGGACGTATACCGCAAAGTCGGCCGAGGCGGCGCCGGGAATTTTGTATCAAGCAAACCTGAAGATGCCGCCAACGTAAGCTGACCTTGCACAATCATCTCTTCAGCATCTCACACTCTCAGGCCGATCTTGAAGCACAGAACCTAGCAACAGAAGAAGTCCAGCCATCCGCCAACGGCCCATCACGAGCTGGCCGTGGTGGCTTCGGCAATTACGTCAACCCAGAGGAACTACCAGATGCCAAAGAGCAAGACAAGATGGCTCAGAAGACAGCGGCTGCTGTGAATGCAAGTCTTAAGAAGAATCACGTTGCGAGGGGAGGACTTGGTGGGAGAGGTGGAGCTGGAAACTGGAAGCATGCTATTTCGTTTGAAGAGGAGGAAAGGATGAGAGAAGAAGAAAGATTGAGAGGTGAGCAATTGGCCAAGAAGGTGAAGGAGGAGGTTGATCAGGGTCTAAGAATGCCTGAAAAGGCACATCACGGACATCATGTTAAGCATAACGAACAATGAGGCTTGCTAATGGCAGCGGGACGGCCGGGACTCGGGCTAGAATGCTTAGAGCCATATGGGTTCATTTTACTAGTTAAATTCTTGATTCATATCTTGTGTCTTTCATATCGTTCTAGTGATGTCCACAACTCTCCGCTAGATAGAACTAATGCTTCATCTCGTCTCACTGAACCTTCCCGAGGTTCGTAAGCCTAAGGACAAGGGAACCTCAACCTTCTCAGAAGGCCTTGGGAAGCTCAACCTCTCTTGATAACTTGAACGCAATCGAGCTGAGCTCATCCAAACCAGCCACATCTTCTTCCAACCCAGGCATCTCGAAAAGATCATAATCGGAATCACACTCGGCACCAGCAGGGGGCAATGTGCCCTTCTGGAAGTATTCTCGTATATAAGTAAGGGAGCATGCTGAGGGCGCCGCCAATGAACAATGCTTTGGCTCAAGTTAGACAGAGTGACACAGAAATAGGAGGAGACTTACACCGTAGGAGTTCTGCTTGAGAACAACTGAGCTGGGGAACTTGGCAGAGTTGTTAAACGCACTCTGCAAAGGCGTCACATTATCTGCCATATTGCCAATGTATAGAATTGGATGGGCAGTATCACCCCTAAAGTCGGCTTCTCAAAATTAGTCTTGTATCTCATATCATGGGTAATAGGGGTGATTCACCATCTGTAAACTTCCACTTTGGCCTCGTCTTTCTTCCGACGCAAGACACACGAAAATTGGAGTTGACTGCTCCCGCCCAACGACTCTTGTGTGTGATTCTGTCAAAGTAGTCTGCAATCTCATGTGGCGTTTCCGTCACAGGCTTTGAGTCCAGACACATAATAGCAGGGAAAGCGTCGAGCTCCATAGGGGTCTCAAGGGGCATAGTTGCAGGAGTTTCTCCCAGTTCGCACATATCTCCGTTGAGTTTCTTGTTTTTACCTTCCATCACCATCTCATAATAGGGGATTCCATCGCCCTTTTCTAAAGAAGCGAAAACACGAGCAAGTTGAGGGAACTTCTTCAGCGGAGCATAAATGGAAGTTTGGATAAGGCGTTGGAGATGGGAATAGGTGATGAGGAGAGGTAGTTCAGGGCCGGAATCGTGAGTCCAAGCTGGAACGAGAACAGGCGACTTTTTGAGATGGGCGAGGAGATTGCTTCGACGTTCCTCAATGGCTTTTGGCGAGTCTGCATAAAAAGCACATTTGAGGGGCCCGGATTTATGGCAGGCTTTATCGAAGCCGTCGAAGATCATGTCTGTGTCAGAGACAAAGTTGCCGTGATCCAAGTTGAACCAGTCGTGATAGTCAACATTTCCTGGCTCGAGTCAGTCAGAACTACAATGCTACATATATCGTAAACTCACCGTCGCTGACCAGTCTCTCAACACGCTCAGGGTATAGTCCAGCGAAAACGCCACCAAGAACAGTGCCATAGCTGAATCCCCAGTACCGTAGCTTCTCATGACCTGTCTTGTCAAGAATTTCTAGCATGTCTCGAGCAATGGATGCACTACCGAGGAACTGCATAAGACCAGTTTCCTCCATGGCCTGCTCACAAGTTCCGGAGTAGGCAGATGCTCGGGCATAGGCATCGTAGATAAGACCTGGGTGTTCGTCGGCAACGGGTGTGTCTTGGAGACTCCATAGCTTTCTCTTTTGAGAAGAGCCCCAACATTCAACTCGAGGTGTAGAGACGCCGACTGTGAAGCGTTAGATAGCTGGTAGTGCTTGATAAGGACTGGTATACCTCACCTCCACGGGGATCGAAGCTGATAACGTCCTGGAATTATAAGTATAAAGCTTGGCCAGAGTTTCCGACTTTTCAACTTACATGGTTGCCACCGACAGCCGCTTGTAGGATATGTCCCTCTTTTCTTACAAAGGAAACTCCCGATCCGCCAGGTCCCTACGTCCATAAGTCAGCTCCTGAAGCTTCAGGCACAAAGAGATCATACTCCAGGATTCACAAAGAGCGGAGAAACAGGGTTGTGATTTGTCTTGGCCGGTAGCTTGATAACACCAAGGACAACTCTCTTATCATCGGAGGGCTCAAGCCAGTCCATTGGGACCTATGTCCAAGTTAGCATATACAACAGCAGGATATGGTGAATTACTAACGTCAAGTCTTGCACACTCAAACTTTTCATAACACGGTTCCCAATTGAGTTTTCGGCTTGGCCTGACCTAATTTCTTTATTAGTCTACCTTTTGGATTTCTTATCCATGGTGTATGTATGCTTACATCGCTCCAAGTCCATGGCTTGTCTGCTGGATCCTCGATGTTCACTGGATAAGGATAAGGTCGGTGATGGAAGAAGGTGATAAGACAGACAGTCGCCAAAAGGCCTAACACGGTGGAATAATGTGACTTTCGTGGTCGTTGTTGAAGTCGTCCTCGTAGAAGAGGCGTTGCCTCTACAGTCGCCTTTTCACTCATAGTAACAAGCCAGCAGAGCACGGTCAGATCAAGGTTACTCGCTTCAAGCAAATCAAGAATACAAGACACTACTCGCAAACGCAAAATCACAAAACAGAAAAGATGTAGAGATAAAACCAAGGAGAACAAAAAGGGCAGAAAGAATTGGACCCTTGAGTCGGTCGGACACCTCCCAGTTACGAATTAAAGCCTTTTGCCTAAGACATGCAGCGGCTTGATAAGAGATCGTCAGCCGGCAAGCAGGCTACTAACCCAGCAAAGTAAAGCATGGCCTTTCAGCCCGCCATGAGAGTCTGTCTAGGGCCTCTGCTAGGCTTCTCCTTGCAACTGCGACGCTCAGAGTTCTGCTTACGTCGTCCTATCACACGGCAGTTTATTCCAATCACCTAATCTGGCATGGGTCATGAGATCTCATTTTGATCTTCAATGTCTTCCTAGACTAGTTCCCCGCATATTCCGGCTGAACAGCTGTTTTCTCCTCAACTGTTGGTCTTGACAAAATGACCATCCAATTATTTTATTCTCATCTGAAAAGGCTCCGGAAACAGCAGTGTTTGGTCAAAAGTGTGTAGAGCGACAACGATAAGAACAACTTGGGCTTCTTGGGCTTGGGATACTGGAACATCAATCATTCCCGCCAAAGTCACATCGCAAAGAAACCAACTCGCAAATAAATTGGTGTCGGTGTGTAACTCACGACGAAGAAAAATGGCTTTTCTATAGTATCCCAACGCCGTGGTATGCCTTCGAATCAAAAACACCCATAACGCCCTGTCTCGTAGACCTCTCGCTGTCTCTGCCATGTAAAACTTTTCTCTTTCAGATTCTTTCCCCCATGACTTTGCCCACTCAATCGGCATCCATGTCGATATCGTCCATCTCGTCATCCTCGTCACCGTCCTCGTCCTCATCGTCTTCATCGTCGAACATGCCGCTGTCGCCCTCTTCATCCTCATCGTCATCCTCGTCAACCTCAAGCGCAATGGCGACCTTCTTCTTCTCGCCACCGAAGGCCTTGGTCTTCTCGCGGTCAGGCTCCATCTCCTCGATCTCCTCCTCAGTCATGCCCAGGTCGCGCAGGCGCTTCTTCTCGCTGCCGCGCATGCGGGGCAGGAGATGCTCGTTCTCGGCGACCAGCTTGCGTGCGAGGGTAAGCTCACGCTCACGCTTGCCAGCCATGCGCTTCTTGTAGAAGACGCGCTCGCGACGTTGGCGGATCTCGGACACACGCTCCATGGCCTTGAGGGTCTTGGCCATGAGGTCTCGGTCGTAGCGAACGGGGACGTTGCGGCGAGCGGCGAACTGCAGTGTTGAGTCGACAGTCATCTCCTTGCCGGCGGCCTTGCGGAAAGCCTTGGTCCACTTCAGCTTGCGAGGGTTACGCTTCATCTTAAACTGCAAAAGTGTATCAGCGGCGAGGTCTTTGGTAAGTTGAGCATTGTAGACGTACGTTCTTGTGGCATTTGCTGCGACAGAAGCGAAAGACTCTGGCATCGTTTCGCACAAAGGTGATACCTTTGCTGGGATAAGCAGGGCGACTGCAAAAGTAACAGGTTTCGATTCTGAAGCATTTTGTTAGTTGTAGTTCAAGGTAGAGCCTGAGTCGCTATATCACTGGTGCCCGCTCTCGCAGAGGACGAACTCCAAACATTCTACCTCTGCAAGGACCAACATCTGATATAGAACTCTTCAGCAACAAAGGCGTACCTCATTTTGCCTGGGTGGTGGTCTGAAAGACCAAAACAACTTCAATTCAACGTCCACCCCACTGGTTTGAACAGCCTTCTCTTTTCCGCGGTCAATCAAAAAACTTTTTGCTCAAACTATCTTATCGATAACAGATTTGCACCCCGGACAAACTTTTGTCCCCGCGCCCCTCTGCCTCCGGTCCGCGCCGGCTGGAAAAATCAAGTGGCCCCGATCTCGACTTCCGAATCACTCTGCGTCACTAAACTTATTGTCGATACCACAATCGCTCTACAAAATGGCTTCTGTTATGGCTATAGGTGCTGGCGCTGCCGTCGCGGCCTTTTTGGTATGCTTGCAGTGATTTCAGGCGGTGATTCCGGGTACTAATATCTCTTACAGGGCCGAGCTGGTCTTGTCGCATGGAGGCGATCCCGAGGCGGCGTTGGAGCCATGGGCAAGGCTTTCTACAAGGGCGGTTTCGAGCCCAAGATGACCAAGAAGGAGGCTACTCTCATCCTGTCTCTCAAGTATGTCTTGATCCCACTCTTCTCATTCCCAGCCCACTAATATCTTCCAGCGAGCGAGCTGTTACCAAGGATAAGGTCCGAAAGGCTCACCGAACTCTCATGCTTCTTAACCATCCCGATCGAGGCGGCAGCCCCTACCTTGCGACCAAAGTAAACGAGGCCAAAGAGTTCTTGGACAAAAACAGTTAATTACGATCATGAAAACTACTTCCCCAAGTCCAGTATTCGAGTCACGAACCAGTTACCAAGGACGTTATCAGAATCATCAATGACTGGGTCTAAGCGTGGGCGTCTGGCCGCGTGTGTATATTGTACACTACTTGTTTCCATAGCGATGGCGTTTGTTGGGTTTAGAGGAAGCTCTTTAGAGCCAGGTGAAGGTATATGCCGTTGTTAAAAGCTATCAAGGCTCGACGCTGTATGAATAAAGGGTCCTAAAGACCCGTTCTCTTCTCACTCCGGTTTTTGTTCTGGTGGTACTTGACATAAGTCTCGAAATGTCATCTACCACCTTTCAGGTCCTATTTCGTTCTGGGAATTGCCAAGTTGATCATCTGGAGCATTTTCTGGCTGCATGTCTTCCATCTCTCCTAGCTCCGAAAATATCCTTCAGTCCACCTTGCTGAGCATCTTATTGCTCAACTCCTCTTCCTTCCGAATGTCTTCCAGTGCAATTCCAAGCATGGCACAGAGTGTGTAGTGCGCGTCGTTTCCTGCATTGTGCAGGTGCCTATGGGCAATATCAAGATCGTTCAGTACGGCACTGAGACTTCGACCATTGGTTGAACCACGCCAGGCTTGGTGAATGTCCTGAGTGTCCACCAGTTCTGCCAGCCCTCCAAGGAATCGTAGGTCCAAGCCCAGTTCAGTGAAGTAGGCGATGTCCTGTTTCACATCATGTCCGACGACGACGATGTTCCGCTGATCATTAAGCCACGGGTTGAAAATTTCCATGATGGAGTCTGCAACCGTTGCATTTGTTGGGAATGTGCTCGTCCTATGTTACAGTTAGTAGCTGGTTGGAGTTTGGGGACGGCGTCCTTACCCAAAGTCGAATGCGTCAGGGCATCCCTTGACGAACTGATAGTTTCGCAAACCAGCAAACTCATAGACTCGGAGATGGTGAGTCTTGATTAGAGGCCACCAGCCACGGCCGACAATCTTAGGATCGACGCCTTTGGTGTCTCGTGTGTCAAGGATAGCGATACCAATTTCAGAGACGGGGTTGGGCTTTCTTTCAAGGGCCTCAACATCGACGCAGATGAAAACAACGTCAAATCCATCGGGATCTCCCAGAAGACCAAGACATCTCTGAGTGTTGCGAAGCATTCGTTCTCGGTGACTCTTCTTTCTTGCAGCCTTGTCGGGATCTGTCCTGTTTCTGGGTGGAAACCCGGACTTGACAATTCGAAACTTTGCTTTCCATGCCAGTTGCTGTTTTGGGGTTGCCACCTTGAAGCTTTTGATGTCATCTTGGTCGATAGCGGGCCATGGCCGAGCATCAAGAGATGTCTCTTCCTCCGATCGTTTCAAATATCGAGGGCGTGGGGTACCATGTTCGCCGAATTTGAGGTAGAACTTTTCCATGTTCACACCGGGGGGGATCTTGAGGGAAGTGTCAAGCTCGAAGTTAATTTCTTCAAGGAAGACTTCGAACTGAGCGGTTGGAATCAAAAGGTAGGGGTCTCTAGCCGGCTCCTCTGGATCATGAAGGTAGAAGCTTGTAAAGTTAGCACTATAGATAATATTGACCGGATTGACCTACAAGTCCCAGGTTTTCCCGAAGAGGATTCTGGTGAAGAACGGCTTTGTCTGTAGATTGGTGAGCCAGCGGAGAGTTGTTAAAACTGTAATACGTACACGAGGCTTGTTGGCCTTGCCCACGAAGCGTTCAGGATATGAGATCACAACTTTGAATGGACAGAAAGTGAAATCCTTGGAGACCGTCTGGCAGATGCGAAAATTGGAGTTATCAAATGCCTTTGCCTTTTTCTCTGCAAGTTCGCGCCGTCTGGCAGCATAAGTATTGGCCTCTTGTTGCTGAACAGTTTGAGAAATCTGTTCTCTTGTGGCTTGTCTCTGACGCTCCATCATCCCACCGTAGTTGTTGTCAGCTCCGTCGCCGACTGGGTTGTCTGAAGTTTCGTTGTCGTCTTCTTCGTCTTTGGGTCTGTCCTCCAACTTCACACCGTTGCCTAGAAGTTGCTGCAGTTTGGCCAGCTGGGCATCGAGGGCCGACATGTCAGATGAAAATTGAAGGAATGAAATCAAAATTCAAAGAAGTAATAGTGAGAGTTCGACTGGAGGAGCAGTGTTGAAGAGTATTGTTGTGAAATGGAAATGAAATGAAAATAGTGGTGCTGAGTTGAGGCGAAAGACGGATGTGGTGAAGGTTGAAAGATGGCGGCGTTAGAAGGAAGGAGACACGAAGGGATAAACAAGAAAGGCAGCGAAAAGCACCGTCTCAATTTTGGCGAATAGAATAACGCCCAGTGCCCTATGATTCACTGCGAAAGGGCATTAAACAAGGTTTTATTGAGTCAAACAGAAACTCGTTTGGCAGGTGGTAGATGAAATGCCACTGCTTGCAGACGGCCCGTTACATGAGAAGGATAAACTTCACACCAGCCAATCAATATATTGGTACACAAACGCCCACTCCTTTTACAAACAACAGATACATTTGCCATTACAAGACTACTTTAATTTGTAGAACTGTTCAATGTCAGTACATGTTAGATCGTCAGATTTGAAGAACTTACCTCGTCTGCATCTTCTGGTGATACATCAGACACCTCTGACTGCTGTTTATCAATGAGACCAAGACGACCCCATCGGACCTTAAACCAGAAGTCTCGTCTGTCGCCTCCAAGTGCCCCGGAGATGAGCTGCTTCTTCATGTCTTGCATGAAAGTATTGTATAGGCCTGGTTCTTCGAGGTTGATGAGTTCCTCCCTCATGACGCCAAGACATTCCAGAGCACGTTGATACTTGGCATCCCCAAAGCTCTCCGTGACAAACGTAGAGATGATTGCGCCCATCTGCTTTGCTGCCTCCTCGATTTGAGAAAGCTCCTCGGTTGCAGCAAGCATCTGCTTGAACTCGGGTACTGCGTTATCAGGGCTAATGTCGCCCTTCTCCTCTTCGCCCAGCAGAGCATCCACATCAAGACCAGAAATGGGTTTGACGGTTTCTCGGCCACGCTTTCCTTTGGCCTTGGGCGGAACTGATACTTTTTGTTAGCCATGGTACGCAATCACTAAAAGGACTGGAACAAACCTTTCTTCACATCTGCAGCTTCAACAAGAGCATCCACCTTCCTCTGAACTGTTTCAATCAGATCTTGAGTTGGGTGAGAAAATCGCAGCAAGATGGAAGGAACATCTGGAACTGGTCTTTCTGGGTGCAGTGCTCGTGATTTCACGGCATGGTTCACCCTGTGAACCGTAGGGTTGAAAGTCTCGTCAATGGAGACGTATTCATCTGGATCGCTGCGGGAGTCAGTTGCCGAAAGGTCCAAGATAGCATGGAACATACCCCTTGTCATCTAGTCCGTATGTCGACAGGTCCATTGCGTCGACATAGTCGCTCATCGCATCACTCAGCTCATCCGTGGGCAATAGCCTGTGCGTTGTAAGGGTCTGGCCAGTAACCGTGATCACCTTGTCCAAAGGAGGAAACTGGTAGCTTCGGATGTCCTCTGCAAATGGCAGTGGGATATCGTACAGGCATTCCATGTCTGGCTCCACACTGGGTGCGAGCAACACCAACAATGGATCTTTGCCATCTTTGGTCACAATTCGAGCGATTGCATAAGACTCAAGCTCCGAGAGGGCCCATACAAGGGACGAAAGGGCAAGAGCAGATTTGGCATCGAACTTGCGAGCTACTGTCACGCAAGTCTCACCGAGGTTAAGGAAAGGCTCGTACTGGAAATTATCAGCACTATAAAGGACGGGGTATCCGGTGATAGGCATACCTTTGAGCATGGAATGAAGCCAACGATTGAGAAGCTCTTTTGTGTGTCAATCTTGGTGATATTGTATTCCGACTCGCTGATATGCACTGCAGTTCGGCCATATTCATAACCCTTGGCAAGATCATCAAACTCAACGTCTCGTTTTCCTCCTGGTGCATCTGGGTCATTGACTTTGTAAGAACGAGCTTGCTTCACAGCAGAGAACTCAATTCCCTCCATATCGTCAGCGTCAGCTTGCGTAGGTTCAGAATCCGGTGCACCTTCTGACTTGACAACGACTGTGCTTGCAGTCAAAGGTCGCGCCAGCTTGGTCTTGAAATATCTTTCCACATTGATATTCAACGCAGCAGGAAATGTGTTGGGGTCTCCGAGGGTAAGAGGACCATCATAAGTCTTGTAAGGCTTCACTGCCTTGATTCGTGGGGTATCTAACTCGTCGATGGCCTCTGTAATGTTTGCAATAACTCCATCTTGACAGTCATTGACAAGCGATCTCAAGGCTTGCTCATTCTCTTTCTGTGAACTTTTAGCTATGGTCCTCGCTGTCTCCCATCATACTAACCTTTGTGCTCGGCTTATCCTCTTCCTTAAAGCCGTATTCCGGGTCATCAAAGTCTACTCCCCTGTATCATGTTAAAAGTGTCGTTGAAATATCCATTCAACTTACAGGACAGTGAGCTGGATGTTGGAGTCATTCATCTTCTTAGAAATGTCACCCAAGTCATCCGCATCCATTGGACCTTGGCCGTCCGTGACCAAGAAGATTTTTCTGTTCCACTTGAGCTTCTTTGTGAATGTATCAATCATATCAACAGCCAACACAATGGCTGAAACAGCATCTCCAGACCATGTATTGCTCGGCTTGACAAGTGATTGAAGATTCCTCAGAGATGACATGGTCATCGGTCCCAGCTCCTGCAACACTGCGATGTTCTCATACCCATCATCGTCTTGTAGCATGTTGTCAGTCTCATCTGTTCTCAGACCCAATACGCCAACGCATAGCGTTTTCCTGTTTGCTGCCACGATGTCTATGATTTTGTCCCATACGTATTGCATACTGTATTCCAGATCAGACTCTGATCTTCCACTCTGAGTTTGGGCCATAGTCGACCCAAGGTCCAATATGAAAACGGTCGCTTCCTTCTCAGCCATGGTGGAGATGGTTTGTATGAAGCCCGGTGTTACGGAAAGAATGTCAGAAGACGGGAGACGGGGTCAAGAGTTTTGAAGTCAATCAAATCTCGCTATGATGAAAGGGGTTATAAAAGAGTGAGAGATACTTTCATAAGGCCATTCGCGCTTTTAAATGAATGGCAACCAAAAGAAACGTCTCACAATGAATCCTTGTAATCCTAGGCAGAACCACCCCAATATGTACCAAGGCTGGTGACCCATCGCGTCTGACGGGTCAAAGCTCCTGCCGACCTTCTCACGACAAGACGCGCGAGGTCACGTGCAACTGATGCCTGACAAAACTCCGTTTATTGGATGAGTCTATTAAGCCACCAGAAAGGTAAGAGAAGAACCAATACCAGCCAGTAAAAAGCAAACTTCAGTAGCAACATCTGTATCTTTTGAATCGTGAATATCAATTCATCATGGAGACTACAATTCGGTATGGAGCTTGTGGATCACGTGACTATATGTGATATCATGACTATCGAAACACCTCAGTGCCTCGGCAAGTTGGATCTGATACAATTCATCAAACACTCACAAGTGAAGAATTGCAACAATGGCAAGCACAGCAAAGGCAGTGGCCTTCTCACCGGCTCCTTACCATATCATCACGTAAGTTTATATGAGTTTGTGAAGTCAATCCCAGTAAGAAAAAGCATCGCTAACTCTACGGCAGCTATGGAACTCTACTTGGAACGACTTTCTTCCATGTATGTATCTCACCAAGTTACGAACTCTTTCAATGCTAACAGCTTAACAGACCTTCATCAATGGTATCGTGATGTTCAGGACGGTCGACCGCCCTAGCTTCTCTGCCATCCAGCAGAAGCTCTTCCCCATCTACTTCGGCCTCCAGACTGTCTTGCCCGGTGTCCTAGCTTTGACATATCCCGGAAACACACTAATTGGCCTGTCAAATGGCCCTGCTGGCTTGGTGTCGGAGTTTGCCCGCTGGCACTCCCTGCTACCTATTAGCATCATGGCTTTGACTGGAGCTGTCAATCTGCTCGTCTTCCTGCCTTTGACAGTCGAAGTCATGAAGCAGCGACGTGGCCAAGGTGCGTCAATCTTCATGGAGTCGATTTGAGACAGTGCTAACAATCTCTAGTCAAGCGAGATGGCAAGGAGTGGTATGCTGAGGGACCTC
The DNA here is from genome assembly GCF_000149955.1 of Fusarium oxysporum f. sp. lycopersici 4287. Classification (NCBI taxonomy): domain Eukaryota; kingdom Fungi; phylum Ascomycota; class Sordariomycetes; order Hypocreales; family Nectriaceae; genus Fusarium; species Fusarium oxysporum. The sequence continues at coordinate 3,571,011 of NC_030990.1, forward strand.
AAAGTGATCAAATGAAGGCTCTGAACAAGAAGTTTGGCATGCTCCACGGTATCTCATCCTTGTTCAACCTCATCACTTTTGCAGCTGCTGTTGGTTACGGCTTCACTCTTGGTGGTCGTGTTCTGTCCGTTGCAGACCTTGCTTAAACAATGCACTATTCAAAAGTGAATTCATGTTGAACCTCTAAATTGCTAGAAATGCAAATACTCTTCTCTGCCCAATCTATCTATCCTGTATCCTCAATCGTACAAGCCAGATCTCTAATGTCTATTCGTAGTGTCGTAAATCGTTGAACTCTTGGTATAGCCCTGAAAACAATGCGCCAGTTGGTTTTTCATCACGTGTAAACCGATACAGCTTTAAAGTCCTCCGTAGGTGAAGTTTGGGGCAGGTGGGTTAGAACCGCCATGAAGAACGGAGCTCTTCCTTGGCTTTCTCGAAGTCTCGCATGCGCTGAGCCTTGATCTCTTCCTCGTTGCGAGCATGTTGGGCTCGGCGCTGGTTGGCCTCGATTTGTCCCTTGGTGGTCCATCGGCCAGGTTGACGATCAAGCATGCTTTGGATGTCGAGTTCCTCTGTAGGCTTGGGGAACTCGCGGTTGAGGGCAGGAAGCTTGTGTCCAGCTTGGTCGAACTCCTCACCCTTGAATCCAGGGGTTGACACAGGAGTTGTCTCTGTGGATTGTGTCTTGTGAATGCTAAAATAGCTGTTGGCGTTGCCAGAGGTAGGGGCTGCGGTTGTTGGCGCAGTGGGATTCATTTTGTCAGGTGTTTGAGTGAGATGTGAATTGATTTGGGTCTCGAAGCGTTAATGATTTTTGTGTGATGAGTACGGTCAAGATAATGTATGTGTGAGACAGTCTTTATATAGGTTTTCAGGGGATAGATATCCTGATAGCTGTGATATCGTGACGAGGTCTTGTGACTGGTTTCGGAGTATGCTTTGCGCGTGTTTGCTCAAAATAACGGCACAGATTGTACGAGATGATGAAAGTTTTAAATCAAGAGTCAAGATAAAGGCAGCTCGACACGGTTTTGTAGATATTTATAATTACGCTGGTATCCATCTGGGTCTGCTATCAATTCTTTCTCTTTCTTAACCAAGTGGAAACTCCTGTCGTCGATCAGAAATGGTGTGGGGCCCTTAGACTCCTAGCTTCAGGGTCCACGGGCGCCACTCTCTGATACGGAAGCAACCAAGCCAGGGCAGAGCGGTGAATGGATGTTGCACTCCACGGATTCGGTTACGTTTGTCGGTCTGTAAGTCCAGCTGACGAGTAAGGAGACTCTAATCTCGCCGCCTCGGAGCAAGCGAGTGAAAAAAAAAAAAAAAAAAAAATCACAAGGTAAGGTAGACCGAAGACGGATGTAGCCAGTTATCTCCAGGACAGAAAAAAAGCCTCCGTTAATAAACGTGGAATTCTAGAAAACCCACCGATGACGATTAGGGTGGTCCATTACTCAGGGCGGAGTTGATGAGCCAATAATAGATCGGCTCTGGTCACTGAAATGGTTGCTGGAAAGATTTCGATTTTGGAGATTCGGTCGCCACACGGAACAGGCTCGCGGCTCTTAGTAGCTTCGGACCAATCAATCGGCTTTGGTATTTTCGGAAGTGAGGTCGGAGATGCAGAGAATGCAGGGTTGTTGTCTTTGCATGAATAAGTCTCTTATCGATTAGTATTGATAGGTTTTCTTGCCTCCCCTAGCGATATAGCAAGAAGATAAACAGTGAGTCAGGGAGACTGCAAAGAGGATGGTATTCTCATGGGATACTACCCTATATCAGTTGTTCGACATTGATTCTCATGAAGAAGACTCCAGAGATTAACTAAATTCAGAAAATGGATTCATCGCCATGATCGACCGTGATAACCTTCTTTGTTGGTAGACCCGCACGTTTTTCCACGTCTAGAGGAATTACATCACAAGAAACTCCACGACTAAGTGGACATGACTAAGCAATTGGCCGAGTCAGTCAGACTGTTGATAATGATTGTTGACTTATCTTGAATCAACCAACTGAACCTATTGTCGATCATTTAATCATTCTCCTCATTTGGTCATTTCACAGATAATATGGCATCGTCACCAAAGTACATCAGCGGAGATGCTGCCGCTGTTAGCGAGTTCATCGACAAATTCGATGTGAGTCATTTACTTGTGTAGAATTCGAGCCTCAACTGACACTCATGAATAGGTCTTCCTGCTTGATTGCGATGGTAGATAACCATGATTTATAGCTGAACAAGAAACTGACTCATTCAGGTGTCCTATGGTCTGGCGATCATGTGTATGAGGGAGTCCCTGAGACCATCGAATATCTAAGATCAAAGGGTTAGCTTACTATCCTCACGATCTGAAACGAGGCTTACATCGGCACAGGAAAGAGAACCGTTTTCGTGACGAATAACTCAACAAAGTCTCGCGATGAATACCTAAAGAAACTCACCAATCTTGGTATCCCTAGTGAGAAGGATGATGTGTTCGGTTCAAGCTACTCTGCTGCGATCTACATCTCACGCATCTTGAAGCTACCCGAGAACAAGCGCAAGGTCTTCATTATTGGAGAAGCTGGAATCGAGCACGAACTTGAATCTGAAGGTGTTCCTCATATTGGAGGCACCGATGAGGCGTTCCGACGAGATATCACAAATGACGACTTCAAGGGTATCGCTGATGGCTCACTACTTGACCCCGAGGTCGGAGTAGTTCTCTGCGGTCTTGATTACCACGTGAACTACCTCAAGTATGCCCATGCCATGCACTACATAAAGCGGGGAGCTATTTTCCTTGCTACCAACGTTGATTCAACACTGCCGATGCACCACGACTTCTTTCTCGGAGCTGGATCTTGTCACATCCCTGTTGTTCACGCCACAGGAAAACAGCCCTTGGCTCTCGGTAAGCCCAGTCAAGCTATGATGGACGCTGTTGAGGGCAAGTTCCAGCTCGATCGTTCTCGAACTTGCATGGTTGGTGACCGACTCAACACTGATATCAAGTTTGGTATCGAGGGCCGACTGGGTGGAACACTACATGTTCTGACCGGCGTGAACAAGAAGGAGGACTGGGAGAAGGCCGATGCCATTGCTGTGCCCTCTCACTACGCTGACAAGTTCAGCGATCTTAGACTGGCAGAGAAGCAATAGACGATAGACCATGATATAGATTATAGACTAACTATGCAACTAACTCCTCTATCTAGACTATGATGAATTTGGATACTGCCTTATGCTGGCCAAAACAAAGCAGTTAGTGCTCTTGATTAAGGGTTAATAGGCAATGTATTTAGACGCAAACTTAAGCTTGCTTCTTGTTCTCCATCCTCTTAGCAATATCGCTAGTCCGAATGACCTTTGGCCCAGGAGTCTTGTAGGGGGTAAGGGACTTTGGTAAAAACATTCCAACCTGTTCCTGGTACATGGGGTATTCAGTATACTTGCCAGCTGTGATGAGCTCTGTGAGCCAAGTTGAACCCTGGAAGAGGAGGATCAAGGCAGCAGCGCCGGTAAAAGTGTAGCTGTAAATGTTCTTGGTTGCGAAGCAACTCCACTGGTATAGCACAAACCAGATCATTTGCTCTGCAGCAAAGTTGGGATGTCTGCTGTAAGCCCAGAGACCAGAAGTGTTGAAGCCACGGTCAAGATCGGCTTGGGAATACTTGAACTTCTTGGGGACCTTGGCCTCAGCCTGGTACTGATGCTTGGCCGCATGGTAGTCTATACAATGGTTAGGCCACTAAACATCAAAGCATACGAAATACTCACCCCACTGCTGACCATCGCTAACCCACTCGCTGTAGACTAGGCCGACCATGATGAGAGCAAAAACAATATCGGCAGTGGTCACATCCTGCTCAAACTTGGTAGAGCAGAGAATGGCATACGCAGGAACGCATGAGAAGCTGAAGAGCAGAGCGCTCTGGTAGAAAGAAATGAAGGTGACGTTAAAGAGGAACCAGACAAATCGGGGTACATATTGCTGGAGAATGGCCCTGCATGATATGAGCTGACTGAAGAGATATGAGTGGGCGATCAACTTACCATCGATAATCTTCAGATCCTTTATTGTAACCACCCTTACGCCAGTAATTATATGTCAGGCGGCACTGTTACACAGCATTAGCGACAACTGAACGAATGAGATGTAAGGACACATACACTCCAAAGGGTTGTAGCAGCAGCAATAAGATCAACTCGCGAAGAAGGAACACCAGCAAGACGCGCCCAGACTGAGAGATGGACAACGTATAAGTTTGGGAGAATCGACCACATTCGATCAACTTGAGAGTAGTTTCGGTTGATCTCGGAGACAACGAGGAAGACAAAGCCAAGAGCAATAGAAATGGCAAAACCTGATATGAGAGGGTTTGTATCAACATAAATCTGCCTCAGCCCATCAGGACTGGCAATGTTGTCAAGAATGTGTCGAGGAAGAGCATAGAGCTGCGGAATGTAGGGTTGGACTGTTTTGGCGTACTCGCCGCAATCCTCAATGGATTTGACGAATGGGAGAGACATAATGCTTGATCTTGACAAGGCAATGGTTGATATCAGATTTTGGGCCTCTGATGTGAATGCAGCACAGCTGGTTTAATACCCACGTATAGCGATGCACAGCTTCAATAGCGTCATAGATGTCAATTCGAGGTGGAAACCACTTTAGACCACCTCTGTTGCCTGGTTCCCGCCTTGTCTGTGGGACCACTAAGCTTTTAGGTGACACTCCCCTAGATTAAACGGATTCAGCCGCTGTGGCTAGTGGTAATCCGCCCGTGTAGCCACTGAAGAGGCTTAATCCCGGAGAACTTAATTTTCAACATCAAACCTTGGCCTTGCCTCAAGTTTCCCTCCTCACCGTGAATATCAGAAATGAGCTTCAGAGCGTTGGCGTAAATATTGAGGCTACAGGTGTTTCAGCAAACAGTTTATCATGGTAACTGGCAAACAATTCCAATAACTGCTGAAGTCTTGTTGTTGAGAGACTATGGCAGCAAACTATTTTTGCTGCAAACGCGCCTAGTTGACCGTGTTTGTTATGCACATCGTGCTTGCCTTAACGCAAAACTTCGTCTGCAGTCCCGGGCAGCCTGAGGCAACTCTCCACTCGCTTTTTGTACCGTAATCACTACGACGGGACTGTTGAAAAATTGCATCAGAGCTATAAAACAGTCACAAAGACTTGCATTCCTCCAAAATGAGAGTCCTCTGTGTGGCTGAGAAGCCCTCCATATCCAAAGCTGTGGCTACACATCTCTCTGGAGGCCGTATCGAAACGGTAGAAACCACTCAGCGCGCAACAACAAGAACACCTGGCTAACGAATTCATAGAACAATACAAGAAACAAGTACATCAAGAACTACTCATTCGATTTCGACTTTGGCCGTCAATTGGGCAATTGCTCTGTTACCATGACATGTGTCACTGGACACTTAACCAACGTCGACTTTACTCCAGCTCACAAAAACTGGTATCAACCACCTCCAGAGTCATTATTCACCGCCCCTATTGTCACGAGTGTCAGCGAAGTAAGAGTTCCTATCCTGATCCGGAAGCAATCAGTATTAATCTTTCAAAGGACAAGAAGACAATTGCCCAGAATTTAGAATCGCAAGCAAGATATGCCCAAGCTCTAGTAATCTGGACAGATTGTGATCGTGAAGGAGAACACATCGGCAATGAAATTGTCGAAGCCGCTCGAAAGGGTAAACCTGGTATCCAGGTTTTACGAGCAAGGTTCAGCAATGTCGAGCGAGCGTACGTTGTCATGTCCTCTTATTCTACGGGGTACCTACTAACAATAACAGTCATGTTATCTCAGCAGCCAAGAACCTTGCAACTTTGGATGAGAGGCAGGTCCATGCTGTATCTGCAAGAATCGAACTGGATCTTCGTATTGGATATGCATTCACCCGTTTTCTCACAAACAACTTACGGCCTCTCGGAGGACCAATGGAGAAGCTGACTCTGAGTTATGGTTTGTACCCTGGTCATCACCTCGTTTACATCTTGCTGATTTTTCAGGGTCTTGCCAGTTCCCAACCCTTGGGTTTGTCGTGGATCGTTACTTTCGTGTGAAAAATTTCGTTCCTGAGCCGTTCTGGAGCATTAAACTGATGCACACCCGAGACGGTAAAAAGGTCGATTTCTTCTGGCTACGGAATAGGCTGTTCGATCGAATGTCCACAGTGATTCTCTATGAGAGATGCCTCGCGGCCAAAACAGCAACAGTGACAAAAGTTCAGCAGAAACCCACTCGAAAGTTCAAACCATTGCCTCTGACAACCGTTGAATTACAGAAGGCTGCGACGAGGTTACTCCAGATGAGCGGACAGCAGGCCATGACCATTGCTGAAGGTCTATATAACAAGGGGTTCATCAGTTACCCCCGAACGGAGACAGACCGGTTCGATAAAGGGATGAATCTCCGTGCTCTGGTTGAGAAGCAAACCAGCGACCAGAGATGGGGCTCATTTGCACAGAATCTTGCCAGTGGTGCTTTCAAACAACCAAGAGAGGGAAAACATGACGATAAGGCACATCCTCCTATTCACCCTATCACATATGCCTCGCCTTCCATCTTGAGTCGCGACGAGGCTCGTTTATACGAGTATGTTGCGCGCAGATTTCTTGCATGCTGCTCAGATGATGCCCACGGTATGGCAACTGATGTTGAGCTTGAATTTGGAGAGGAGCGTTTCAATGCTCATGGAGTCATTGTGCTAGAGAGAAACTACCTTGACGTGTTCATTTACGAAAAATGGAATAACACAGTGGAACTTCCGAAGTTCACAGAAGGTGAGCGCTTTCAGCCAACGGAGGCTATGATGACAGAAGGGAAGACCACAGCGCCTGGTTACCTGACGGAAGCCGATTTGATCGCTCTCATGGATGCCAATGGGATCGGCACAGATGCTACCATGGCCGAGCATATCCAGAAGATCCAGGACAGGGAATATGTCGCTACGATCAGCCGATCAGGTCAAACATCGGCAGATGATGAGGATGCGGACACAAGTACGTCCACAAGAGGTCGTGGACGTGGACGTGGCGGTCGAGGTGCCAGAGGTGGACGCGGTGGTTCATCATCATCAGGCGGCCGAGGCGGCTTGAAAGTCTTTGTCCCTACGCAGCTTGGAGTGGCTCTAATCTTAGGATTTGATCGAATGAACTTCGAAACCAGCCTTGGTAAACCATTTCTCCGGAAGGAAATGGAAATCAAGATGAAGGCTATCTGCGAAGGTCGTACCAACAAGGAAGTCGTCTTACGGGAAAGCCTCGCTCAGTACAAGCATGTGTTTGAGCAGTCCCAACAGAAACTAGGAGTCCTACGAACGGTATGTCCCATATGCTACACAAACTCGGTTCATCGTATCACTGACCTGATCAATTAGGCATGCCGCGAGTTTGTCTTTGGCTCGTGAGATTCATGCCCTCGGTATTCAGGGCATGTTAACCCTTAGTTGATGCCACACTCACAATTTAGAACTCGGGCAATCTTCGAGGATATCTGGGGTTGAGTTGCCAACCTTGGAAGTTGACGACATTACGAGCTTACCTGCACCCCCGTTGTCTCATTTGTGGGTCGCTAGACTTGTGAAGTTGTGAGATTCAAATCCGACTTGGAGCCTATCAGCTGGTGGATCATGCACACGTACGATCTGAATGATGTGATTTGGGTATCGTCAACTATGGCCTCGAAACATGGCGGCGGCATATATATCAAACCACCCCTCAGTTGAGATGTACTTGGCGGCGGGGGCGGGGTTGGCTCAGCTGCAGCTGTAACCATGTCCCAAAGAGTCACAGTGGTGTAAGCATGGCAGTGACGAGTCTGCTGAACTCGGTAATAGACAGGCGAGACAGGGAAGCTTTGTGCGTCAACCACCTGGTTGGGAACGAATGGACGAGGTCACTCAATGTGGAGGTCTTCGGAGCGGGATAGAACGGGATCGCCAACGGCACAGGAGCCACCGGCCCCCGCACGACGCGATATCGTAGCCTCGGGCTTCAAGAGCGCGGGGCAACGGGATTGATGGATTGAGTCCGCATCCCTTCCGTTCTTCCCTATCGATGCGCGGGGAAGAGGCTTTTTTATGAGGTGCCCACGGCGCAGCATTGTCCAACGTGGGGTTTTATCAATGGATGACGGGTCACACTGGCGCCCAAGGATGATTTTCCTTGGTTTGATGAAACATCAAGAGGGGGAGGCTTTGTCGCCATGATCCATCGGCTGGTCGGTGCCTCCACCATGTGAAGCAGACTCGCTGTTGGACGACGATACCGGCATCTAGAAAGGTGACGAACTTGAGTCGGTAATACTGACGGCATCGTGAGTCCAATCACAGAGAAGGACCTTGGCAACGTGACAGTAACACATCAAGGATGGCTTCCTTAGATGATGTGTTAGTACTCGAATTCCAGTACATCTGACACAACAAATTGCCTTGATTTGCAAAAAGAGAAAGTACGCGAATGCACCTATGTACGAACTTGGACACAGCCATCGACATCAATACGAAGGCTCCGAGAATGGCTATGATTACGTGGGATTGGCCAAGGAACAACTTGCGAATGCAGACATAGTGGGATATGGCTTTCCAGTGAATACATGAGTACTTCGGTCAAGCCGGTAAACACGATGGTGGTGTCGTATCTTTGGAATTGATGATTAGGGTTGGTTATTCACCACAAATAACGCCAGCACCAGGCGCCCGCGCGGTCACAAGGGAGACGAGTCTTGATATGAAGCGATTGCACAAATGGCCAAGCCGAAGAGAGGACCGTATGAGCAATATCTCAAAAACAGTACCACGGGAACAGTCGCAGGTGTGCCCACGCCCTGGATACGGTTTTAGGAACACGCCCCCATCGCGATACACACGGGATGCCACAGCTGGAACACGGGTGGCTTTGGGTTCGCCGGGAGCGTGCCTCTCTCATGCTTCTAGCCCTACACACTTACGAACAAAGAGTTTGGATCACGCAGGTACGTGTCAAATTAGGCACACAACAATATTCCAGAAATTCAAGTTTGATGCCCTGTCTCAGTCCTCCTTTTCAAAGCACCAAGGGCTCACTAACAGCAGCCGGACGAAATTAGGGCATGACGATGGAAATTTGGTCCATTGCTGGTGCTTGTCATGACTTGATGTTCCCAGTAAAGGAGGGACCCCTTACCCCTGTCGATGCATGCTAACAGGGCCCGCTGATTCCGTGAAAGGGCCAAAGAAACTCATACAGAGAGTGAGTTGGACACAAAAGACTGACATGCCTTTGTTGCAGAATTATACTAAAGGGTGCCTGCATTATTCTTGCATGAGCCGGATGGATGCAGGTATTTTCTACGATCAACATTTCTTCCATGGGTGTCCCTGCGATGCATGTCATGACGACCACGTTTCCGCAAGCAAGAATAGAAAGCCATGACGCCGATGACTTTCCCCTTCAGTTGAATCACCATTTCGATGAATCAACCTCACATTCGAGTCGATCCAGCCAAGTCGCGTCGGCGGCGATGGAGGGATGGAATGTTGGCGACTATAATCTGGTGGCTGATGTTGAATCGCGAACAGCCACAACCTTAGACGACTGACTAACATCAATAAACTCCAACAACCTTACCCCAATCTCCTGGGCCCCGTGGCCTAAGGCGTTGGCCAAAAGGGAGCACTGTGGTTTCTCTTACACGCTAAGACTGACACCCGGCTCAGTAATAGAGCTGCGACTAATTAATGAATCCCCAGACTCTGCAAAAATTGGAGACAGTAGCATAACTTGACATGACAGATACCTAGAGAGAAGCGAGCCCCATCCTGCCGAGAGACCAGAGCCAGCCGTCGCAAACACGGGGTTCATTGCTGGGCCCTGCTTCAAGCTGGAAAAGCAGTATGACGATCGATACCGGTGCCGCTTAGTTAGACGCGCAGCCTCGGAAATCTGAGAAGAGATGCCAAACGCCCGACTCCCTCCGTCTCAAGTCTCCAGTAACCTTTCAACATGTCGCACATGATGATATATAATGGTGGAGTGAATTATGCCCTCGTCTCCGTGCGCCGTAAAGCCCCGAGGTCCGGAACTAGAGCAGGGCGCCGGAGCCGGGCCCGTCCTAATTGTGACTGTATTATTTGTCCCTGTTGCTTTTCTTTCATGATGAGGATTCATCTTTGTCATCCGGAAGCTGAGCCGACATTTGGTGTTGTGCCATGGCAGCCATGCCCTACTAAACATCCTTACAGAACCCACGAGACTGGAAAAAGGGAGTCAATAGCGAAAAAAGCGCGAGCCATATCGTGGGCTCTGCGCTGAACCAAGCTGGAGCTCACTAGGGCATGAAACGGGCAATTTATTTCGTTTGGCTGGGCCGGATCGCTTCCCCGTTTGCGCTGTGGCCTGGATCCTCTCGTTTCCCTAGACTACCAGATGCTTGGGAATTAGAAGCAAATGAAAAACAGAAAAAAACAATTTCACATGGACCAGCAGAAAGAAAGGAGAGTGCCACTTTTGGCAGGGAATGAAGAAAAGAAGCGTGATAGAATCAGAGAGAAAGGGGAAAGTTTGTTGGGTTCCAGGCTTCTTCTATTGCTTTGGGTTGCATGTCTCAACCACGAGCCAGTGCAAGATTGCTAGCAAATGTGTGGATGATTGATTGTGATTGTGAGTGCCTATCTAAGGGACCTTATCCTCCCAATCAACCTTATCATCCAACGCTGAATGCACACGCCCCCTAAAAATAAAGGCACCTCCAACAAGTTGGCCAAACATGGGGGTGAAGACGAATGGATTCAAGGTTTTAACCCGTTTGGGGGCTGTGGCCTGCGATTGCGCTGTGATTTGTCGGTATAGGGTGGCGTGCTTCTAGCACGTACAGTGCCACAAAAATGGCACCCACCAACCCGACCCCGAATGAATTGGGTGCTTGTTTTGAGGTGAGAATTGCCTTCCAACAGGCAGAGAGACAGGGCACATTGACCTCGCGATAGGTGCTGAATGCACCCAACCTACTAGACCTGGGTGAGGTGTAAGTGCAAGTACGTACCTACCTCACACTCGCTGGGCAGGGCACACGGTTGCTCATGCTCAGAGTCACAGTCAGTCAGTCACACACTCATATACATAACCTACTTATCTCCCTCCCCTTCCCTGGATGTTCTTTTCATCAAACACAACAACACTACCAGAAGAACCACAAGATTCGTACAAGAGTCTCTTGTCACAGTCCAGATTATCGCGCCAGCTCTGCCCTACATAGCCATATACCAGCCATTCAGCAACAACGTCTTGCAAGCTCTCCTTACACCAGGCTTCTGAATAGGTACGTACCTTGTTCACCTTAGTCTGACGCAGTGCACCGACCGACCGCGGTGACTCGAGAGCGAGCCGGGCTCCATTTCTCATGACCGCAACTCTTTACCGCTCCCATAGGGCAGCAGTACCTGGTTCTCGCTCTCGTTCTCTTCACAGAGATCGCGTCGCAAATTTTATCTCATTCTCAAGATCAAAATCGCTGACCAAAGTTTCCCATTTTCAGACTTGCTCGTTCGGAAGCGCATACAATCAAGACCGAAACTCGGTAAACATGGCTACAATGGCAGCGGCTGCTCGTGATATCTCCCAGGCCTCCTTGAGCCGAGACAACTTAACTGCTGTAGCGGCTCGGAGTGTCCCTGCGACTGTGACACGACCTCAACAACCCCTTCCTACTCCCCCCAACTCCATCTCTCCCAACCTGCCGCCTCATGGCCTCAAGGCGCAGCTCCAAAAGGCCAAGCTTGAGCCTATTGACTCAGACCTGGACCTTCACGAGCCGTCGGATCGACGACGTTCGATCTCGCCTGGCCTCGAGGCTTCGGGTGCTATCACTGGCTCTCTCCTTGCCAAATACCACCTGCCAGAGATCCTGCTCAACCATGGTCCCTTGGCTATCAGACACATCATGGGGTACCTGACCACTTCGGTACCCGGATTCTCTGGAATCCCCCCAACAAAGGCGCGGAGACTAGTCGTGGGAGCTTTGGAGGGACGAGGAGGAGAAGGAGGCGGACTGGATGGAGAGGTGGAATTTGAAAAGGTGGGATGGGGCCGATGGGATGCTCGTAAGCGAGGACAGCCTTCTCGACACCGACAAGGAACTCCTCCTTCATCCTACGGCGCGGGCATCCCCATCGGCAACAACGGCGGTAGGGGTCAGGACCGGCCCAGACTCAGCATTGCGTCAAGCAACGGGGATTCGGTGCAGTATTCTCATGATGATAACGACATTTACATGATGGAGCATGAGGCCGACAAGATGTCCATGGATGGATCTGGATCTGCTTCGTGCTCCGAGGCTCCGGATGATGATGTCGTTATGAACGATGATCCTGAGGATGCGACGGATGACGAGGATTGGGCTACCATGGGGGCTGCTGCTCTTCGAGCCGAGTCTTACCCTAACCAGGCGGCAGCTCAGACAGACCATGGCTTCCGATCCTCTTCTGCATATGCACCAGGTGGACTTCGTTCGTTCTCTGCCAGCTCCGGCATGGCTCGCCCACCTCAAACACTCAACATCGACTTCTCGGCGTTGGCGGGCACCTCTGACGCACAGGAGCGGGAGGCCGTCGAGGCGCTCCTGCAGCTCGGTTCTGTATAATACCTCCCTGCATGCACGGCGTTTTTTGGGCTTTCGAGATTTCTGAAGGCGATCGATTCGGGGCAGGGGCTGGTTGGCTTAAGGAGAGGCCGTGTCGGCCCACACCAATGACCGAGGCGGCGACCTCTGGATCACTATTATTATCACGATGACACGGTTCTCTTAACGTTTTTCTTCGGGCTATTCTCTTTCTTAATATGGGCTCGGTTTTTGGCGTCTTGGTACTCGGCGGCACCTGTCTACATGACAGGTGAATCATCGTCGGCTGTGGAAGGTCAGCATACGGGCAATATTCCAATGATTGGGTGTCTCCCGAAACTTTTCGGTGCCCAGAGATGGAATATTCTAATACCCGGGTCTTATTTCTTATTATTGAGGGGACACAAGTTGTGGAGGCGTTGCTTCCATCACTTGATATTCCTGTCGCTCCATGGGGGCTGTTCGATTCTAGCCCCGAGGCGCATACTTATGCCGGGAGCTTTGGCTTCTGAGCGACACGACAACACCCTTGACGGGAAGGGCTGGTCTCCGATGTTGAGTCGTCTCCTTGGGGTATTTGTTTTACAATACCCGGTCACCCAAGTTTTGGCTTTGCATCATTACCAGATCCTACCACTTCAACACCATGTGGAGGATTATGACGACGATTATTTTATACCATTTGTGGGCAGTTGCAGCCAGTTTTTTGGGCCTCGTTTTGCAACTTTCTCGAATCTTTGTTTAATCAACTTTTATGGGCATTTGATGTGGGGAACGCATCATCATCAACAACAGATAGAGGAGGAAAGGGACAGAAAGGGGCATCCTGGATGGACCCTTAACACAACATATAGGGATATGATATCATGGCTGGAACCAGTTGGGCTCGAACGCTACACGCTCGCCCTCGCGTCTTTTGTTTGCCGAGGGCACAAAGACTGAAAAAAGGAGTAAAATCATATTGGAGCGATGGATTAGATAGCTTCCTGATCGTTAGTATCTAAAGCCTCTTGAGCTTACCAATGGAAGTTCTGATCTTTCCTTTCCACATGGAGTGTCTGTAGCATTGCACGTGTGAGTGTTGATGTTGACGTTATGAAGATGAGGGGTTTGGTCGGTCAATGCCGATGGGGAGTGTGGCGTCAATCTCGAAATCGGTTGGGAAATTGTATTGTGGTGTTGAGAAATTGAAGAAACAAAGCATGTGATGATACCCTCATAGAATGGCGAGATCAGAGTTTATAGATAAGAAACTCGTGTTCAGCCATTGCGTTTATCAATAATGTTCCATGTTGGAAAGGTTGAAGGAAACTATAACGAAAGAGTTTTGTGGCGGAGAGAAGTGAAGTCATTCGATCGATGGAGACACTCATAATGTGCAGTCACGTGAATGGTCATGTTTTTGAGTATATTTCGTAATCGCAATACTGGTAGTGTAATCATCTTTTTATGAGTATGGTATGTTGATTCGCAATGAAGCAGGAAGCTGGAACATGTCTTCTCTGTGTTCTCAAGTTTTTCTCTTATTGACCTGCTGTGACTGAGCAAGACGAAGTGTGCAGTATGATGAATGGTATCTCGTGTAAGTGGTGTTTACTCTAGATCGGTACTGTATGGGTTTGTAGAGTAGAACACAGATCCTTAATTCTCAAAGCACAATGATAATAGAGTCAACTACTACCCAAGCCTACCAGACATACACCAGTAGAAGAAACAACCCCACAATCTATGCCGACGCCATGGATAACGAGACAGGGGCTCGATACAATCAACATTGCTGTTGCCTACCCTAAAGAATTTCATCATCTGCATCACGACTAAACAATTCGTTCTGGAGGCCTCTTGCATTCGTCGCTATGTATGGTATGCACTTATTCCGTGCATACAGTTGAAATATTATGAGCCAATTTGATTATCGAATTCGGCGGAGTTGATGTCAGCCTAATGCACCGAACAACACCAAGACCGCTCACCAGTCGGACTCTTTCCCTCAATCACAAAGCAGTATCATCACGCCAAGGAAACAACAAGCGTTAACAGCCGGCAATAGGAAAATAGACGATCATCTTACTCTATCCCGTCGCTGGCATCTTGGCTCTGACATGCGATGAGGTGATTATCAAAGCACTTCTGATCTTGGCTACAAAGCTTGAGCAGGCTTATGTTCACAAGACAAGAACGAGAAGACCTCGGACATTTCTTGGCCTGCACTGCCACCGTTTGTCGTCATCACCAAGACCTTGGCATCAAAAGGAGTGGGATGCTCAAGTTCTGGGCATTCTCTGGGCGCTCCCTTGGCTTTTGCTTGGCCTGATAGTGGTGCTTGGTCTGGGGTATTAGTTCGGGGAGAAGGGAAGCGTTCCTGCGGAGGAAGGAGGAGAATATAATATTCTGTGCGGGATTTGTTGGATGATTGTTGATGTAATCTTGATACTCGGTGGAGAAGACTGTGTAAGAGCGCTTGGAAGATTGAACGATATTGACTTCACTGGATGACGATGAAAGAACGGCAAAACGTGCAAGTCTACGAGGCTGCATCATATTTCCCTGGGCATTTCACGGACGTATCTTCATCTCCGATTCCCCATTGCGGCAACGATGGTTATAGATCCTCGGCGTTCTTATTTTCCTCGGCGAGCTTAGAGGAACGAACAGGTTATTTCAACGGCAAATGATGGAGATACTGCTGAGCGTTATCAACCCCGTTGTTTACTATGCTACTATACTGTGCTGCAACTGGGCAGATTAAGAGATCTCGGATGGTTTGAGACGTGACATCTTGTCAATAATGCATGTCAATATGGAGAATCAATATGGGGAAGCATTGACTATGCGACCCGACACGCAAACCGGTCAGATGCTCAGGTAAAAAAAAAACGGGATAACACTTTGTTCTGTTCAACGAATTGGAGTTGATTTTGAACAGTCTTACACTGTAACTTACTAGCCACCATGCATGCAGAGAACATTCCCTCCTTATTCCTAACCGAAGCATCATATCAAAGTTTAGTGCGATCGACTTAATCTGAGCCCAGACAGGCAGGCAGTAAACGGCAGTGAAAAGAAGCATAATCACATTCTAACAAGGGGAAAACGTGTGCTTGGCTCTACATTTCTTGGCGTGTCTACATGAAAAGAGGAGAAGGAGACGCCAAGAGGGTCTTGGCGGTCTGGGGCCAAGCTTGACAAGAAATGGAGAATATTGTCTTGGCTAAATGTCTCGGCGAAGAAAATAAGGACAAACAAGAGTGAAATGGGAGAGACGCTGGGCCTGGGCAGATGGGCGGAAAGCTTGGTTGTGTGGGAGTCTGGCTTGGCTGATGGCATGAGGTTACCTAGGAACTGTACCGGGTGAGAGAAGGGTTCCCTGAGTCAGGTCAGTTGTTGATCAACTTATGTGTTTGCTAGAGTCTGGTATGTTTTGGACGTCTCGCTCCCTATTGTTAGTGTATTATTTATTATCAAAGTTGCGTGCTTTGTCTGGTGCTTTTGACTCATCTATCGGAAGAGGCCAATCTCCCACTATCCGATACCATAACCTGTCCGCCCTGGGAATAACAGAGCCAGAACCTACTACTCTTCCGGTAGATTTTGTCAAATTTAGTTGATATTAACGTTAGACTACGGGGGATAACAGTTCCCCGATAGACCCGGAGCTCTCCATTTATAATTTTTACTGGGCTTACTCAATCACTGCTTGTCCCCTGCTTAACTCCGCATGCAGCATATTCTGTGCACATTCGTGCAACCACAGCATTTCAATTCTCGTACAACATTTGTCTCTTCTCGTTCGGATTTGGCCCCCGCCGAAAGACTCCCTGAGGTGAAGAGCACAAGGTGAGTGAGAGTGAAAGGGTGTCAGGTCAGGGCCGAAATCCCAATGGCTCAGGTGACGGAACGACAAAACGCTTGACGCAGTAGGTGGCCAGCTTTGTGTGAGGCCAATATGGACAAGACCAATAGAAGGACGCACATGAGGGGCAGTGCCCAGAATGCCAAGCCTTGGCGCTCTTGGCATTCCCAGTCTGCCATCAAACCAGGTGTAGCTCATGCCAAGAGCTACTCTCCACCATGACCACACCGGTATGGCCGACCATGTACCCATCGCTCGTCAGTACTTCTTGTCCTTGCCAAGACTTTTGCCAAGAGTCGCCAAGAATCCCGCCGTCTTCATTCTCTTGCCCAAGAGTTTTGGGTGAATGTAAAGGGAGCTCACTCCCCCCGTCACTCATTTATCAAGAACGAACTCTCTTTTGAACATCTCATTCAACTGTAATCATCCCTCTCTATCAATCAATCTCTAACTTGTTTCCTTTCAACAAGTTTTGATTGATTTTACCCTGAGAGACACCCATCGAACCCTTGTTGAACTAAAGCAAGACCCTCTACACTCTGACTAGTCTCAGTCAGTTAGTTATACAGCATCGCCACTGAGCGGGCTTGATCAGATATCCCATTATTGCATTCTCTTCTATTCCCGTCATGTCTCCTCCCGCTCCAGAGCAGAAGCCTCAGCTTCAACAACAACAACAGCAGGGCTCATCATCAGGAGATTCATCTTCTGGCAGTGCCAATGACTCAAAGTCTGTGACGCCTGCTCCTAGCGCCACATCTAATACATCCCAGAGCAGCACTGCTCCCTCAACATCAAGCGACGATAACCTTATCTGCCGATGGAATGCTTGCAACCAAAAGTTCCCTGCTCCCGAGGCTCTCTACGTAAGATACTGAAACATCACCAAAGAGCAATAAAAATTGACCTCTTACAGGAGCATATTTGCGAGCGCCATGTTGGTCGCAAGAGCACAAACAACCTCAACTTGACTTGCCAGTGGAACTCTTGCCGAACTACCACGGTCAAGCGAGACCACATCACCTCGCACATCCGTGTCCATGTTCCTCTCAAGCCTCACAAGTGTGAGTTCTGCGGCAAGTCTTTCAAGCGTCCTCAGGACTTGAAGAAGCATGTCAAGGTAAGAATCACAACCACAACCCATGCCTAAAAATTACATCAAGCTCACACGCAAACCAGACCCATGCCGATGACTCTGTACTTGTTCGCCCATCCCAGGATCCTCAAGGTGGACTCAACTACAGGCCACAGCCTCCAAAGGGTATGTCTCATCTCGACTCTAGTCCACGGCTGTGGTCCTCCGGTTTTCCTTCCCTCGAGGCTAATCCGCCCCCAGGCCCCTCTAGCTACTATGATCACACTGGCCAGATGCGAACTAACGCAGCAGCCTTTGCTCATCAGGCAGGCCATCCTAGTGGCGGTTACTACGCTCCCCAACCCTCTACCAACTATGGTCTCTACTTCAACCAGCCTCCTATCAACAATGCCCGTACCGAGCACCTTGGATACAGCGCTGCTGCCGGCGGTTATGACCGAAAGCGCACCTACGACATGGTTGACGACTTCTTCGGCAGCGCCAAGCGTCGACAGATCGATCCTTCGTCTTATGCCCAGATTGGTCGTTCCTTGATGCCCCTCCATGGCAACCTCTCCGTTCCCAACGGTCCTATGACTGCTACCGAGCAGTACATGCCTCAGCCTGCTCCCGCACCGGTCCACGCTGGTCCTACTCCTAGCCAAAACCCCTTGGCTCAGCAATACTACCTGCCCATGCCCAGCGCGCGAACTCAGAAGGATCTCATTCACATCGACACCATTCTTGGCCAGATGCAAGACACCATCTACGAGAATGCTAACCACGCTACTGCTGGTGTCCACATTCATCACGCTGAAAACGGCTTCAACGGTTACCGCAACACTCCTTCGCCTCCTACCTCTCACAGGTCTCCTACCCGGCATGCATGTCGGAGCTGACGGCTACCAGCCTGTGTCTGCCGCTAGCATGGCCTCGCCTCTGACGGCCATCTCATCTACCGGCACTCCTGCTGTTACACCGCCCTCCAGCTCCATGTCATACACATCTGGTCACTCACCAAGCCCATCATCCTCTGCCATGTCTCCTCAGTCCCGCCACGGCTCAACTGCCTCAGTCATGTACCCCACTCTCCCCACAAGCCTCCCTGCTGTTAGCCAGGGCTTCGGCCACTCTGCTACAACCACTCTTGGCCCTAGCTTTGACGGCAGTGAGCGTCGCCGTTACTCTGGTGGTATGCTCCAGCGAGCTCGTGCTGGTCCTCTGCCTCTGCCTCATGAGGACACCAGTGGTGCTTCCACTCCCAAGGCTAGCGAGTCTGCTCTGTCTGTTGGCTCTCCCTCTTCAGAGTCTGATGTCAGTGATGCTACCCGTGAGCGTGAGGAGCAGTATGACCGCTGGCTCGAGAACATGCGGGTCATTGAGACTCTTCGCGAGTACGTCCGTGGACGTCTGGAGCGCAAGGAGTTTGTGGACGACAACGAGTCGCCACGATCTAGCCACTCTGACGCTATGGATGTTGACCCAAAGAGCCCTCAAGCTCCCCCCAGAGAACTGGGTACCCCCCGTGAGGGATCCTCTCTGTACCCTATCCTTCGCATGCCTGGCGCTTAGGTCAGTCCTTGAGTCAGCTGCTGGTTTGGCTGTACGTGTACTATTATCGTCTATCCTTTTCTCTGCGTCAAAGCAATGCGGAATGTTATGTTCACGCGGTCTCAATGTTGATATGAAGTCGGAACCATTTGGTTCTGGGACGCTCTGAATTGAGCTTCCCACAATTAGCGGCTGGGAAGGGCCTACTATTTAGTTGGTGAAATATAAGGACAGATGTAATGCAATGGACCTTAAGTCGGGGTTTCTTTTTCGTTTTTCTTTTGTCAGCTACTCCTTGACAATCTTGTGGTCAATCAATGACGAATTATGAATGATATAGGCAAAAAGGTGGCTCGGTTTTTGAGATGAGATAGCTGGGATTTGAGTTATCGAGTACTATCAACAAGAACAATATCAAAAAGTGCTGAACAATCTTCCAAGACCATGTTGACTCTCTGATACATCATGCCTGATGTCATTGGTTTGTATTGTATACGACATGTTACTTAATCAATACGAAGCATCGTCATAATCTCCGAATATGACCGACAAGCTACACACAGATTACGCACAAAGTACCTAATGCAAGGGCACATGCACTCCACGATCAAAGTAGAAACAATGTAGGACAAGTATTCTCCGATACGTCGTCGCCTCCATTCCAGCGAAAAAGTCGATCCCTGTAGCGAGTCCCGTGCTGACCCCGAGGCTGAAGCAGCGATCTCTGTCGCAGGATATAGCCAAGGATGGCCGTGCTGTGTCGATCACTGTGAGGCTGTGAGAGGACAAACGTCACTATGTAAGATTTGTGATTAAGAAGAGCTAGTTTACGATAGATGAACATATTCTTGTTTGCGTGTGGTGTTTGTTGTTTCATGGATATAAGGTGGTTATGATGCATGATAGTGTTTGCTGCATGCGGATGAGTTGGGACGATATTGGTCTTGCATTTAGCATGTATAGTATTTAGCATATAAGTCATTTAGCATATAAAGCGATTAGCATGCGAAGAGTGTTGCATTTAAGGATTCATAACGTTTAGCGTATAAGATAGTATTTAGCATGTAAGATAAAGTATACCCTCTCAGTCCAAGTCAACGCAACATATACATACCTTAACTCATCGATCAAACAGCTTTTTCAAAGTTAAATCTACTTACCGACTCCAGAAGCAGCCTAAATTGACATGTTTTTCCCGCTTTGACTTTGTCAAACGCGAGGCTTCAACGTCAGCCCAGGTCCTGAAACACCTCGGGAAATGAATGACGGCACTTGCATGCACAGGAAGAGAAAATACGCCAAGAGGAAGAATTAGACCACGAAAGTTAGGATGCGCCGGTTAGTCTCATCTAGATGAGGTCATGACCGAATAGAGCCTTGGTCGACGTAACGAAGCGTGTATACCAGTTTCTCGTAAGTTCCCTAGGTCTTACAGGATTTGGCGTATACTCCTCTTTGAGGCTGATTCTGTTGGTGAAGGATTCGGGAGGATCAGAAGGTTAATTGTGATTGTCACACATACATACAGAAGCTAGGTACATAAAATAACGGCAAATGGCAGTAAATGGATCCTTAGTTGATCTTCGACCAGGGAAAAAGAAGAGGAAGGGACGGGGACCGTTTCATCAGCCGGTGACGCTTACCCATTTTTTGTTTGTTCTGTCTGGTCTGTTGCTGTTGAAGTATATTTTAAGGAGCCGGATCCCTTGTTCCTCGTGTAATTCAATTCAATTCAATGCTTTACCTTGCCTTATTTAGGTATCTATTTATGCCTCGTGTCCTGCCTTGTCCTCCTGTTCAGTGCCTCTATTTTCTATTCTTCTCTTCCAAGTGATTCACGAACAAGCACACTTGTTCACTTACAGCCTCAACATATATCCTCTTCGCCTTGCCTACAACTCCTCCACCAAATCCATCTACCCCTATCAAAACCAAGGACAACTCAACATGCGTTTCTTCGCCGTCGCAGCTCTCCTGAGCGTCGCCGTCGCTGCGCCAGCCTACGACAAGGCCGATGGCACATGCTGCTGCTGCGATATCTCCAAGCCCGCCACAGTCTGTAAGAAGGACGTCAAGCCCGAAGACTGCTTCTGCGCCGCCGTCGTGTGTCCCGCCGGTGCCCCCACTATCTGGGCCACCTCTACTACTTCTCCTGCAACTACCACCACAGCCGCTCCCGTTAAGCGCGAGGAAAAGACACCCGCTCCTGCTGGACCTCCTTGCTGTTGCTGCGACCCGTCAAAGAATGCCATCGTCTGTACCGTGCGTGCCGAAGGAGAGGATAACTCGTGTATTTGTCCTATGGTGATGTGTCCCGCTGATGCATCGACCTTGACTGTTTATTCGACTCCCAAGGAGACGGGCAAATAAGGAATACACTTGAAAAGATGTTGTTCTTCACTTGAAGCTGCAACTTGTTGTTCAACTCTTCGCTTCTTGATGTACATCCCTAGGGTTTCGGTTTTGATTTCAGTTGACATAGCAAAACATGGAGGAGCACCAGAATGGATCAAGTATGAGTATCCCGAGAGAATCCTGCAAGATAACTGAACATTATCAATCAATAGCATGCTTCTTTGTCTCCAATTGAAAGAGGTCTCGAATCGTGATGCTGTCCGGTGCTCCCGGATCAATGCTGTAAAGAAATCCTGACACTCTCTTCGACCCAGACTGAACAAAAGATAGTTAAGCCTAAAGAACTATCTTAACTAAACCATTAGCCCAATGTTCTCTGACTTAGCAGCCGTTCAACTCAACGTCAAGGGGTAGTATAAGCTGGCGAGACGGACGGCCAATCAGAAGCTCTACACGCCAAAGACATTCGATGTAAGAGGTAATCAAAGGAATGCGGATCTACAGGATTACGATCCGGTCATATGCCTTGCGAACCTCCCTTCAACCAGCCTCTGAGCCAGTCTACAAAGCATCACAAAGACTTATTCGTGGGTCACTATAGTTACTCAAAATTGTTAGGATAAGAAATTATACACTATCGACTACAGATAGATATAGTTAGTTGCTACTCCAAAGTGCTCCGTGTCGTATCCCAAGACTCAACCCCACGGAAAATAAGAAATTGTTTTACTCTAAGTAAAAGTGTTTTGCTTCGGCCCATGTTACCCATCAACTGCCAGAGTGATCCAAGGCCTCTCCACGGGGTGCATCACTGCCACCCCTCTCCGCCTCATGTTTTTAATCCATTCATTAAACCCTCTTTTTCCTAGGACCTTGGACCATGGCAGCTTGTTTTTGACTGTTCAAGTCGGTTGACGGGAAAAGTGAGGGATCTATATGCAAAAGTATGATGGGGGAGGGGCGACCACTTGATGGGTAGCAATGCGAAAATTAGACCGCAGCGTAAACGGGTATATATATAGTAACGGGTCATGAATAGTGCCGTTGACTCTCCGATTGCAATGGCAAGGTCGAGCCATGGTAGGCGGGTTAGTTCGCTAATTTTTGGTGGGAAGAAAAGTCCCAAAATGAAGAATCGTATTCAAAGCTTTGTCGTGACAAGGTCGTCCAGACGGCTCTTAAGATGCATCGCCGGCGACGAACGAAAGGAAAGGGAAGCGTCAAGGAGAGGCATCTCTTTATTGGAATTGAGTACGGTCCTTCTCCTTGAGGGCCGCCAATTTGGTCCATGTCGATGGAGTAGAACTGGCCCTTTGCCTCCTTCTCGTAGGCGGGCAGTTGCTCCTCGTTCATGGGCTCCAGACCGACGGTTGAGTTATCACCAACGCGGACGACGAGCACACGACCGCTCTGCTGTCGGCCT
>NC_030990.1:3594216-3635817 GCF_000149955.1 Fusarium oxysporum f. sp. lycopersici 4287
GAAAAGGATGGCGACCAGAATGAGGCCGAGGAAGACAAGGCCGAGGAGGCCAAGCATGAGGTTGATCATGTTGTCGTTTGAGCCATCAGAATCGGCAGGCATGTCAGATCGGGTAACGAGGTTCAAAATAGAAGGCATCGTGAAATAGAGTTTGTGTGGTTGAATGTTACGTAGGTGTAGCAACGGATTTTGAGTTCGTAATAACGATGAGTGCTCCGAGTAGAGAGAACGAATGTAAAGCCAGCAACGTCTATTCATCATCATGTTAGCAAGCCATCATCTCATGGTCATGGCCGAAATGCCACCCGGCGAGAGCGATCGAGCCTGTCTGTGGCGGTTGTCAAGTGCATAGTCATCTGCAACGCAGCCTCCAATATTTGCAGCCAACTGCCATTCCGCATCAAGGCCGGAAGAGCCCATCTAGACTCCAAAGTAGACTTGTGTTGGAGGATTGGCCAATTCGAAGCCATGGCGATCCCACCAATTCAATGCATGCCATGACGTGTTGCAGAATGACAACCCAAACAGACGACTCGATATAATCGAGGTGGCAGGTGGAGGGTCAGATGGGACAGGACAACGTACGCCAGGGAGAAGATATCGCCAATAGTTCGTCAATGAATGCCTGGCGAGTACCGAAAACCGAGGTGGTTGGTGATGGGCCTAAGATAGTGGGTAGAACGAAGGGAGAGAGGGGGGTTGGAAAGACCGGACGGAAATCAGCTGAAAGAGTGAAGCTGAAGATCCAAAAAGCGATTGAGAACAAGATGTATTGGGAGCGAAAAAACGATGCCGTCGACGATATTCACAAACTTGGCCCGCGAGGATTGGGTTGGGAAAGAGAAAGAAACAACCACAACAGCAGAGGGAGAGGGTTTTTGGCTCGGAGCCTGTCCTGAGCTACACTTGATCACGACAGGGGCCCCTGCCCCGGAAATGAGACTTGGGGCCAGGTGCTGTCCATGGTAGGGGCCGCTAGGCGCTCAGAGAAGCTAGACAGCCACTAGGGACCACTGTTTCCATGGTCCTCTCAGGGGCATAGTCACTGCAATTGGCCACTAAACCACCTGTCGTGGTGTGCTGGGCCACCTTCCTTTCCAAAGGACGTGCGGTCACCGCAGTTTGGTTGGTTAGACCATCCAATAAGAACTCTGCTAAGGCCCCGCTTCCAGCATTTAATTCGGCTTCTTTAACAGGAGATGTGACCTGTTGGCTCCAGGTTCATCCTCTTGCTCCTCGGTGATGCTGACCATGACCAGCGGGCCCTTGAAATTCTTCAACTTGGCTCTTCTAGTGACTGGATACTCGCCGGGATTCGCTGTACTCGACACCCACATGTTCCCTGTAGCCGCCCGGTTCATTGGTCGAGGCCGTTGTCCTCCCCCTGCCAAGCCAGGCCTGGAAGTTCTTTTCCTCAATGAAGGGCAGACGACAACAAAGAACTGGCTCTGTCTGGTGACCTTATCGATAAAGAGAAGCAAGGAGCCGAATGCCTCTTCTGCTCCTGGATTGGACTGGACTCTTTGTGCTCATCTAAACGATGCTGAAAAGAGCCTAGAATTTCACGCGAGTGTGGCAAGCGATGGATCCATCGTTTTGGACGCCAATGCAAGGTACGAACGGTTATCACGCACAAAAGGGACAAGCCCAAGCCCCCAATCCTAAGCTAACCCAGTGCCACGACGCTTGCAATGATGGAGCGAGACGCCTCAACCGAATGCGCGTGATGAGTTTGTTGGAACAACGCATAGCCACTCTTCTTTCGTAGTCTTCCTTCAATGAATACGGGCATATAAGCAACACAGCACACGCGTTCATGCTTCTATTTACAGTAAGACGATCGCAAAAGGCAATCGGCCGAGCTCTGCATCCATTTGCAAGCCATATCCATGCTCGGGGGAAACGGCCGGGCACGCAATCGATTGTTCCTTGCATTTCGTTTCTCCTGGCCGCTTGTCCGCCTTCATTTTGGTAGGCCCTCTGAAGTGGCACCGGTATCTGTGCTTTTAGCAGCGATACCTGATTTGATCAGGAGACATATAGCTCTCCTTTCTCCTTCTCGTGCACTTGTCATTTACCTTGAGCTTCGACTGGGGTTTGGGGTTGAGGATAGTTGCAATGACTTAGGCTCCGTTCGAGTGTCCTGCCAGGCTGGTAGACAGAAACATACCCTGGTGTCTCTCAATGTTTTCAACACACCATACCAGATGTTTGTTTGCCAAGGGAAACTGTCACAGAAAACGGTTGCGTGACATACTACGTATATCCCTCACGTAAAGATGTAGGCTCGTTGTAGTTCATTTGCAGTCTTGCGACAAGACATTTAACAAACACAAGCACAGTCATAAGGACGCGCGGTCAATCGATCAAATAGCCTCATCTCTTGCACTATTAGCATGTTTACTATAGTTGTCTTGAGATTGGATTTTCCCGAAGTTTCGGAGATGTAGCTCCCTCGGCTTTGTCTTTCTATTTCGTCCAACAACTGTCAACCTAAGGTAGGGAAGTGAATATCATTTGTTTATCTCGCTTGATTAGTCACCTCGCCAGTGTTATTTCTTCGGCAGGCAACACCATGCACAACATATAATGGTGCTCCAGGGTACAGAGAGTTGCATGCTACAATACAGTTGCCAGGGTCAAGTACATGAAATACAGATGGACAAAATCTACAATTATCTTTTTCAAGCACACCGTTGTCCAGCGATACCAAAACAGGTGTCTCTGTGCATCGAATGATGGCCCCTTGGCCATGGTAACCGGAAATTTAGTCCTCAGATCTGACAACAACGCTTTGACGCATGAACACCTCGACTATGTCCGAAGCCTGTGAACATTGTATTTTCAACAGCCTCATGCGAGAGTGATCGTTGCTGGGTCAGAAGAGCAGCATACTCTGAGCCGCTATTATCGGGTTCATGGAATGCAATATCGAGATCCTCTAAGCACAGGGTGAAACATTTCTGCACCACAACAAACAAAGGGACTGGTCACGATTCACGATGTCAGGCCAAGAGTAGCACAAAATGTCTTTACTAGATTCCACATGAGCTCATTTAGCTACTGAGAGGGATAGCCTGTGAGCCGGTATTTTTCGTGGTGGGAATTTTTGCCCGTTGAAGAGTTGCTAAAAGTCTATGCAATATGTGCCATGGGCGAAGTAATCATCCCAGGAGTTTTAGACAGCATTAATGACTATGCGAAGCTCTAAAGACTTATAATCTAAATATAGTATAGTTAATGGTCGGAATCATCATTGTTCAGCGGAGTTTGTGCAGTTTCTAGGTCATTCCCAGCTTGGGAAGTTTCATTCTGAGAATCTTGGAATACTATCAGATGCATATGCACGAAGAGCTTTCTCAAGTTCACGGAATCGAATCGACTATAAAAGTGCTTGTTGCCAGGATACTACGCTCGCGTTTCGCTTGGTATCTAACCTGAGGCGTTTGCTCGATTGGGCTGGAGCTGGATAACTTGAGGGCGAGACAGCAATGTTCGACCAGTACCAGTGGATTTCACCAGACAACGTGATGCTGAACCTCTGGATGAGCGAAAGTAGGAAGCACAGGTACAGTCACAGAGCTTGAGTCACCAGTCACTTGCCGTGGTTGAGAGGAGTATCAGCAAAACGGACCCAGCCAGACGCCGACTCGCCGGAGACTATGATACTCCCTTTGAACGTATTTGAACCGAAAATTATGTAAAGGGCATTTCGGCTCCATGGCTATTGGATGCCAATTTTGATAGAACCAACTATCGTTCTTATTCGTGTACTTGCATCTATCTTGAGAACACATACCCTACGCATGCTCAGGCCCTTGGTGAGTCTATGCGTCATACAAAAGGTGCGTTGTTGTCGAAACTTGAGATGACTTGTGAAACCACATGGTTGAGTGACACGCGCCGAAAAACAAGAGGCCACAAATCCAGAAGGAGTTACGAATATGAACTCTCCTGTTGACACAGAAGCCTCATCAAAGTCAAACTCTCAGAGCTTCCTCCCTGATTAGGATTTGATTATGCGGGTGATTTGCGAGCTAAACTACATCGGGGTTAGTATAACGGGTTGAAGGACGATCTTGGTCTAGCCCTCAGGGGCCGCCCGAGCGCCCGTCTTGGCTTTCCTTGTGAGGCTTTAAGCCATGGGACAGTAATCTCGAAAGTTGAAGATATCGAGGTAAATAGTAACATTTTCGTGATGATCATATGGTCATCTTGTTAGCCAGTCAACACACGAAAGGAAAAGCCCATCGAGGAGGTTGACCAACTGAAATACTGGACTTATTGGATGAGGAAAAGTTTCGCCGTTGGACCCCACCTTTCAACCAAAGTATCTCAGCTCTGAGTCGCAAGTCACGATCCATCTTGATGTCACTCGCGTGCAAAAGCACAGTTCGTGCGACCGTCGGGAGATGCGAGGCCTCCTCATTGTGCCATGTAGCGAGGTAATACAGAGATATGAGAACAGCTAGAAAAACTCTGGAGCAGTCCCTGTGGGTTGCAGCCCGGCCTCTGGTTCAACAATGAACAAAGGAGGCTGTCACAACGGTGAGTTGGTCGGCGGAGTGATAGATAGACTGAGAGGCATCAGTGCGTGGGTTACTGGAGGCAAAAAACTTGATGTCTTAGCTGTGCAATCATGATTTGGCTTACACAAGATACACCGACTACAGAAAAAATGGCGTTATGGGACTGGAGGGTTGTCGGCTGAGTGGTGACAATTTCATACGCCGACAATTGGGAAGCAGATATCCAGGCTGTCAACCGGCAACAATAAAGAGCCCTTTATTTCCCCTCTTTTGACAAACTATTTCTATCTCCTGAATCGACTATCGGTACCTATCGAGGGGTTCTGAATTTCATCAACCTCCCTGATCCACCTCGAGCAATACGATCCCTCCCTGCACCAAGGAAGACCCTTGTCAACAGCCCTCATTAAGCATATCCGTCCTCCCCTCTTTCTGATACAGCAAAAGGCGGAGAGCCAGCCAGAGCCAGAGCCAGACACGCATATCATTCCTCTGCTCGCAAGGCAAAGCAAGGCAAGACACGACAAGACAAGACAAGACAGTCAGGCAGCACAAGCAACTCATCCCCCTCCCTCCCTTTGCTAGGAGCCCTGAATAGGAGCACCAAAAAGGCCAAAAGTCCTACCAACTTTACTCTGTTTGGGGCCCGCACATTCCGACGCCGGCGTGCAACCTCACATTGATTTAGTTTGCCCTTGTTTCCTTTCACTGGTTCACGGGAGACTGCATTTCATGTAAAACCGCTCTACACCCGCTTGCTTCGAGCTGTCGCTTGCCACATCTTCTTTGTCCAAACCGACTTGAGCTCGAACCTATAGGTACCTACCTACCTTACTCACTGTCTAACCTTGGGCCTGAGCTCGGGGTTTCTTCAGCAAATCCTGGACCAACACATTTTCTAATACTTTAATTTACCATTCTCCTGTCAAAACTTTTTTTGCCTACCCCTTGTTATACGCGGGACATGCTCGCAAATATCACCAACAAAAACAATTAATCCGGGAGTGGGAGGGATCTCACTTATATCTACTCACTACCTTGTCTATATTTCCTTGGACTTTTCTCAACAACAATCAACTTTCTGGGCCGTCTATTTTTTCTTATTAAATATTCACCTCGACGACAATACCTAGTCACATCCAAGACGAACCGTCACATATCAATACCCATCCATACCTACGATTGCCACGGCTGTCACTTTCACGTACCAAGGACTCGTGGACCCCTACAAAGATCATCCATTGTCGCCCCTGGCCCCATTAGTCTACATAATCAACCCTCCATACCTATTCCTCGCTTTCTAGGATCCTGGAACATTCCTAAACATATTCCACACAAACAATCAACAGCCTTCATACGGCCTGGGCATAAGTACAACAACAACAACAAACAGTATTATATTTGAATATCTGTTACTATCACTACATTGAGACATAATGACCAACCACCAGACTGGCTCGGTAAGTTGACTGATTTCTATTGCTATCTTATCGTCGACCACCAATCCCTCTACACCTTTCTTGGTCTGCCCCCAAACCATTCAGGGCCCTTGTTTTTTTTTAAGGTGCTTGCCCCCATGGCCCACGTTCCAGGGAGTGCGACGTCAGAGATGGATGCTCGTGTGTCTCGACTTGTCCCAAATGCGTCAGATTCAAACTACGAATAGCTAGCGCACGTCGGGATTCGCTGCCGCTGGCACCTTGCACCTTGCCTTGCCTACCATTAGGTGCCTTATAACATCCGCAACACAAAAAATTGATCCCCCATAATCTGTCTTGTCTTGTCTCGTCTCGTCTACCTTGCCTTAACCTACCCCATGCATTCGATACCAAACCGACCAAGCCCTGCCCGGACAAAACACACATTCTTTTAACATCAACATCAACTTCCATATCCAGACCCAATCGATTTATTCTTTTCTCGATTCATGCTTATATATCTATCATCTCAATAGCGACGTCAACCCGCCAGGCCTATCAATTCCAACACCATGGCCACGGGAGCCTTTGATCAATCGCAACGGCAGCCCATGCATTCTCAGACCAACAACAGCACAAATGCCACGGCATGGGATACTTTGCACACCCGTAGCTTGTTCGCAAATGGTATGTGAATATTGCCTTTTCCACCCAATCTATTCCATTGTGCGTATACTCACACTTATCAAAGAGAATGGCGAGCGACGCGGATCCAGTGCATTCAACGTACCCACCACCTCCGCCTTCTGGGGAACAACACCTCTCGCAACACGATCGCCCAGTACATCGCCGAGTAGGATGGTACAAGACCACATCCCCAACAGCGACCTAGGGAATGACCAAAGCTTAGCGGGACACTTCTCCCAAATGGGCATTTCGAAAGAAAGGAGCACTGCTATGTACGGCAACGCATTTCGCTACGACTCAGATCCTTTCAATGGCTTCGGCCGGGCACAGGACCGCCGCTCCAACTCCTCACGACATTCTCAATCTTCACCCTCCTACCGTGCTACCCATACTGCAAGCAAATCGACACAGTCCCAGCAACAATTTCCCAACCACATGAGTCAAGGCAGCAACCACCAGGCTCTCAATCAAAAAGCATTTAATCATAATAACAGCCAGAGTCTGGATGCAACATCCTTCAACCTTCTGGGAAACATGCCCGGTGTATTTGCTTTCGACCCTAATTGCCAGCCCTGGAACAACGACGCTAGCGGACAACGTGTCAACGGCAACAGCCTGGATCTGAGTTCTGAAATGATGAATGCACAAGCCTCCACGATGCACCGAGGTTCCATCGACCGCCTCTCGAACCTCACAGAGCAAGGACCCAACCCCAGAGCGAACCCGCAAATTTGGAGTCAAGTGTATTCTGCTCGACCAGTGGATCAAGGGCTCCGCATAACGAACCAAGTCAACCAACTGGCAGCACAGTCTATGCCCTACTATGGTCACCAGCTGGCGATGTTCTCTGAACCCAACGCTCCGTACGCCCTCGGACTTGACCAGTACCCTCAGCGCTATCACCAGCTGGCGCACAACAATTCTGGGTATGGAGCACCATACCCCTATCATAGCCAGAACAATGGCCCTGGGCCCAAGATCTACAAAAACCAATGGGTGAAAGACTTCTGTGGACGGTTAACGAAGAGGTCTGGTCCTCAACCAGAGCTTTGTGAAGCCTATGGCCACATGGTCGATGCCAGTGGAGAACAGGAGTCGTCACGGTGGCTTCAAACGAAGCTGGCCGTTGCAACCAATGAAGAGAAGACTCGAATCTTGCTAGAGATAGCAGATGATGCTCGCACCGTGATGATCTGCTCTTTTGGCAACTACGTAATGCAGAATTTGATCGAATATACAGGGCAAGGAGAGAAATATCACATTCTTCAGCAAATGAAAGGCCACGTCAACGATCTAGCACGGAACAAACACGGTTGCCGTGTGGTCCAGAAGGTACGCACTATCATTTCGTGATGATCTTCAGACTTCTAATTTAAGCAGGCCATAGAGCACTTCCTTGTCGAGCAAAATCTCGAACTTGTCCAGGAGATCCGACCACATCTACTTGATTTGATGAAGCACGAGACTGGAAACCATGTTATCCAGAAGTTCGTCCAAGAGCTCCCTTCAGCACATCTCAACTCTTTTGTTGGGGTTGCTGAAGAACACGCCCTGGAACTCAGCCAGGATTCGCATGGATGCCGGGTTATTCAACGACTCCTGGAGGTGTGCCAGGAGGAGGACATCAGAAAGGTCTTGGATCCGCTTTACCCATCGATGGAGACGCTTGCCACAAACCAATTCGGCAACTATGTCGTTCAGGCTATCATCGAGCACCGACCCGGCAATGACAGGGATCGAATTGTTGAGATGGTTATCAACAAACTGTTATACTTCTCCAAGAACAAGATTTCGTCCAATGTAGTCGAGAAGTGCATCGCCTTTGGCTCGGATGAACAACGAACACAAATCCGCGAACAACTTTGTACTGTCAGTGCGAGCGGGAAGGACACTTTATTTGAGCTGATCAACGACCAGTTTGCAAACTATGTTATTAGTAAGTGGTCTCTCTGTTTATCCATGCGAAGATGGCTGACACAAGGTAGAAAGCCTAGTTCACAACACCAAGGGTCCCGGACAGCAGCAGCTGGCACAAAAGATCCATACGCACCTTGAAACGATGAAGAAGAGCGCACCCCTCCCAAAGCCATCACACAGTTTGAGCCAAGTAGTGGAGAAGATCTTGATTGTTGACAATATGGCCATCAATCTCAAAATCGAAGTTGACTCGGCTGAACCAACTCCAATGTTGACCAATGAAACAAATAGCCCTCAAAGCGATGGGCTACCAAGTGCCAACGGCAGTGCCATTGGAGTCCCATCTGCCGGCATCAAGAACCCGGAGGTGGCTGTTCACGTCCATAACGATGAGGCGTAAACAGCCAATCAACGATTGACAGCGGCAGCGGACTCACCCACATGCATGCATGCAAGCAAGCAAAGAGAGAATCTTACTTCATACCTTGTATTACACATAGATTTGGATGTCTTGGCTAATAAGAGACAAACCTCACCGCGGAAAGCCCTCCGTAGAGGTGAACATACGGACAAAAGAACAAGGCAGGCACTTGATCATAGGAATTATGCCATCACGAGGTACAGACAGTGCACTTAATACAATGAGGTGCCGCTTGGAGTTTGGTAGGATGATGGGTGTTTTGTATTTGTTACTGGGTTTATTCATGTCTTGCAGCTTGTTTGGTTTCTGGGATAGTAAATGAAAGAACATGACAGCGTTACAATCTGGCTGACGGTCTCCCTTGATGAAGAGGAGGTGGGTTGGAATGAAAAGGGGAAAAGGAGACGATTCTTATGAGGGCGTTGTCGAAGTATCCTGGATTTATGAACAGATCGTGTGTCTCATATTAGCCCTAGCGAAGCCAAGACAGGGCCATAGCTAAGGTACCTTACTTATTTCTGTAGATTGATTATTTAATTAGAAAATAAGTCTAATAAGTACATATCTATTGGACCCCTGCGGCTATGAACGGCAATTCGCAAACAAGCTACTGAGCACTAAACCAGTTCTGGAGAAATGACATATGAGGGCGAGATCCATTGGAGGCCAAGTCATTTAAGCAGGTACGCACGCCGATTGCCGGTTCCTCTCCGACAGGACCCTCTGTATCTTTAGTACTATACTTCCTCAACATGCTACATCTCTTAGACCGCACCATATCAAAACTCAACAAACACTTCCTTAACACGACGAGATTATTCTAGAGAGACCCTTATTTCCATGATCGAATTACTTGGAACTCGTTAGCCATCGCTAATTCCACGCCCCAAATCCATCCCTACTCACTCCTTTTCTATCCGCGGGGTCATCTTTTGCCCACCATGGCGGCCGCTGCTCGGTTGACCTTCTTAAGCCCGCAGGTTCTGCGAGGCCTACGTGCGACGCCCCGATCTGCCGCTGGCTTTGCTCGACATAGAGGTACTTTCGCGCGCAGGAGAGGAAAAGCTGTTGAGCCTCAACCCCTAAGGGCAGATACGACCGCCAAGCTTAATGCCTCGCACCCACTCACTAGCGAAACTCCTACTCGTCCCGAGCCCGAGAGCAGCACGACACAAGAGTCGGTACAGGCGACGCCAGATAAGTCAGTGTCGACGAACGAGGCTGCTGCATCGACGAGCAGTAAGCAACAACCTAAGGAGAACGAGACAGCGAAGGAGGAACAACAAGCCAGAACAGCCCGGGAAGAGGCAAAACAGAGCGGTCCCCTTGAAGCAGTACTGCATATAGAACCACCAGAAACAGCCAAGAAGACGACGACGACAAGACCAGGGCCGGCCATGTGCCCACCGCCCTACGTCCACCATTTCGATACCTACTCGCTCGTGAAGCAATTACAAGAAGGGGGCTATACACAGGAGCAAGCCACAACATCAATGAAGGCGATTCGAACGTTGCTTGCAGAGAATCTCGACATAGCGCAGTCAACTCTTGTCAGCAAGAGCGATGTGGAAAATGTGAGGTCTTGGTCGATGGAGGCCTAAGCAACATTGGCTAACAGCTTCCTCAGGAAACATACCTTTTCACAGCGGCTTGTTCAGAGTTGAGCACTGAGATTAAGAATAACCGACGGCTTGAAGAAGAGCAGCTACGACAACAGCGAACACACCTACAGCACGAGGTCGACATCTTGACGCAATCACTCAACCAGGAGGTTCATACACTTAATGACAATGTTCGAGGTTCATTTAACGATCGCAAAATGGCTGTCAGAGAAGAACAGAAAAGCGTCGAGAGCTCTGTAAGGATCCTTTCCGATATCGGCAAGATTTGGTGACTGACAGTATCACAGATTCAACAAATAAATTACAAGATCAGCATTGTTCTCAGTAGCGATGCTAAATCAGAAATCGAGGCAGTTAGATGGATTCTTATCCGTCGCTCTGTTCTAGGAATACTGTTCATGGCTGTTTTGACGCTTGGTACACTTCGATATGCCACATATGTTAGCCATGAACGACAAAAAGAAGCAGATCGTATCAAGAAAGAAGAGGAAGAGAAGCGAAGAAACGGCGGAAAGCAGGATCGCGCTACGGATGCTGATGCGATTGCAATTCTGGCTGCCAACTAAGCACGGATAGACATTCGAAGAGGAGGAGGAGGAGGGGGACAACATCAACAACATACAGACGAACGAACACTTTTCCCTTGGGATTTTTAATCGATACCCTATAGATTTTCTACTTGGAACTACAACACGGTGTTGTAACAGACAAAAGGCTGCGTCATGAGGACTTGTGTAAGTTTCATGAGCTGATGAGCCTTGGTTATGATGGGCTAGGCATGGATGGATACACATCGTACATACAAACACGACATACAATTGGCTTTGACAAGCTTGTTTTCATAGACGTATATAGACATTCTGAATATTTAAGACTAGATTGACTCTGTATTTCCTTTATGTGTAATTGGCTACGTTCTGGAATTACAGTGATCATGATTGACCACGTGCGATAAGAGGTATGTATAGCACTTTACCCCACGCGCCGCTTTATCAGTCGCGTCTCCTAACCACCAAGACCAAACATCTCCAACATCAGTACCATATTTATCGTCATGGCGCCCGATCCGCAACCCGAACAATCCGCGCAAGCCGAAGCAGCCCAAGAAACAACTCAATCTCAATCACAAGAACCAGAACAACAACCAGAATCAGAACAAGACCCTCCCGCATCACCACCCCTCCCTCAGCGACACACAGCCGTTACGCCTGGTCCCCGCGCCGCGCGTCTACAAGAACTCTACGCGCGATCGCTAAAGAAGACGCTGGGGAAGATTGGATGGGACAATGTCGCCGGCTGCTACCCTACGGTTGCGAAGAGGGCGGAGGGTGTGTTGAGGCAGGTTCAGGGACAAATGGTTGATAAGCTTGGCGAGAAGTGCGAGGTGTGACACAACGAAGCGGTAAATAAGGACAATGCTAATAGGAGATGGACAGAAAGAGTTTGATAATATTATGGTGTCGAGACAGGTCGTTCCTAAGCTCAATGACCTAGAGAGCCTTATTAGCGATGCCTCCCGCCGACGCGCCGAGTCAACAACAGAAGAACCAACACCGTAAGTTCCCTTCTCACTACTATAATCGCCATCCACTAACAGATATACAGTCCTCATCTTCTGCCCCCATCAGCAATCCTTGCCGCGCATCTCACACCCGCCCTCACAGCGCACCAGTCGCAGCTCAATGCTCGCCTACAAACGACACAATCGCAAAACGCTCTGTTGTACGATGAAGTTCGTCGTCAAAGAGAAGAAATTCGTACACTTCTTGATGCCCTCGAAGCTGTCGTCGCCGATGTCCAGGGCGCAAATGACGCGCTGCGCCCGGTTATGGACGATGTTGCTGCTGAGACCAGACAGGGCATAGCAGCCGTTGACGCTGCCAATGGTGGTGGGGAACAAGGAGCGTCATCATGAGCATGAACGACGAAAAAGATGCATATAGGTGGCAGAAAAGCTGAACGTATGCTGTGGTCATCCAATGGATCCGGGAGTAATGGGCGTTATTATACCAATGTTTTGTCCTGTATAACAGCATTTACGAAGCAACGTTCACAGTTAATCAAGCATTTAGTTGCAATGACATCTTTCAAAATGTTTCTTTCAATGTCTTCTATGTACAGGCATCGCAATCCATGCAAACGTGTATGAATTGCTGATATGGAAAAGCAGCCATGGCCACTCATGCTGAAAACCAAATGGCCGAGGGCGCGACTCACCACAACCCATGCCGTGTAGCGTCCTCAAATGTAGAAAGCACGAGGATCTAAGCAAACAATAAATGAAATGCAAACTCCGTTCCATGATCGTAAGCCCCTGTCATCATCGGCTGATGCATCCGCAGCCTTCCATGCGCCAGATATGCAGAGAAAATATGTACTGCTAAGAAAGTAAGAGAGGAGGAGAAGAATATCTAGCTCCGTATGTGACAAAATATGATAGATGATCTAGTTGTATATGTCGTAGAATGAACCCATGATAGGTTAAATGTGTGTCATCTTGAAGGGGATGTGACTGGTCGCGGTGGTGTCTGTCGTAAGAGGATAGTCGTCGACTCCAGTGAGTATGTGTATGTAGTAATGATGAGATAGATCATAGGTGATATAGTGGTGGCAGGAGGGTGTGTCCGTTTGGCCAAGAACTCAGATAAGTCTGTTTTCGGTATGAACCGTTTGCCAAGCCCCAAAGTAGTCGATCTCACCATAGGCAGGCGGGAGGACCCTGACCATTCGGCCTGTCGTCCAATCAACATAGAACTTCTTGCCCTTGCTGATGATGTATGGTGTTTTGCGGGGACTTCTAAAGAGTAGATTGCTGTAACAGAGCTTGGCATACAGCAAGTCATGGGCACTCGACCACTGATGTTCTGGTATCCATTTTCCATCGACAGGGTCAATACCCATATTGTTGTATGACGTTGTGCTGAGACGACGGGCAAGGTCTATTCGCGGAGGGGGTTCAACCACTTCTTCTTCATCTCCTTCAACCTCAATTTCAGGTTCTAGCCTGGTTTGAGATTCTGGAGCTAGTCGCAAGGGTGGCGCTGATGGACGAGCCTCATTTGTTGTCGCAGAGACTTCTTCAGATCCTCCTTCAATGCCCAGTTCTGACAAGTCAATAGCTGTAGCCGTTGGCGTCTGGCCATGGAACCAACGAATTCTTTGTATTCGAGGAATAGACATATCACGCGGGAAATCTCGGTCTTCCAGAGGCAGAGCAATATCGATAGCTGCGAATAGACCTTCGAGCCATTTGTTGAATGTACTCAGCTCGATACAGCATAGGAGAAACTGGTCTGTCTCTGCTCGAATACGGATGGTATATCGCCTCCTGAATCTTGTTAATAACACAAATCCTACGCCTCGAATTTTGGTAGCTTACTTCGTATAGTCAGCGGCAATACCGACATCCGCATACAAGAGGCTATATGTCTTCTCGAGCTTGCCCCTCTTCACCCATGGAGGGTTATCTGGGTCGACCGACGGCCCGTCACTGCGTGTTCTACCCCAACTCCATGCTTTCTTGGTTCCATATATGCTAAGCGCTGTTCCATTCAAACAGACGTGAACGGGATACCATTGGCGATCCTCGGCCCTCTTTATCAAGTTTTCGATTTCGTGTTTCTTGTCAAATACACCCTCCAGTAATATTGAGTTCTTATAGTCGGGTAGGTTTTCTTTTCCTGTATCTGGATGAAGCTGAGTTTCGCCGCCCCCACCAGTCGTGAGTTCGTTCCCCTTCTCCAAACGATCCCCATCATGGGAGATATTCGACGTTGTCGGCGGCGGATCTCGCTCTGGCTGGTACGGAGGCGGCTGGGAGGGTCGGCGCGGACTTGTCATGACACGCTGGTAGTAGAGGTCCTCCTCCATCGATACACGCCGCCTGAGGGGCGGCGACGTAGGAGCGGTCGTGGATGATACATCGTCCTCGGCCGTGGCCCTGCGTAGGTCCATTGGAGGGAGATGGGACTTATATGAAGTCGGAGAGGGCCCCACGACCGGCCGATACGGAACGGAAAAGGCTCACAGGGTGACTCTGTCGTCTGGGGGCGTGAACCTCAACGAGCATTGGCCATAGGAGTCTCCATAGAGGACGGTAAACTGAGGAGGTTGATCATTCCGACCCGCTGAGGTTGTGTGGAGAGGTTTGGAAGAAGAAACTGGAGCGAGCCAACAGAAGTCGTAGGTGAGAGGATCAGAACAGTCAGCATGGATCCACGAAGAGAAGCATCTGTCGTGGAAGAAGGTCGCACGCAGGGGTTCGTAAGTTTGAGGAGAGAATCGTGGATCGAAGGGGGGTGTGAGTCGAGCTGGAAGACGGGGTTCAACGGGATGCTGGTAGGGCCCAAACCAGGCGTGCCTCCGTCCAGCTTCGATGGGGTATGGAAGAGGAATGGAAATGCGGCGGCTCTTTTGCTCGGGGTGACTAGGATCGATGGTAAGGTCAGGGAAACGGTGACCAAACCAGAGCAGCCAGACCAGAGCAAAGCGACGTCAGCCGTTTCAAAAGGGCCCACGTTGAACCGAGCTTTGAGGAGGATTCAGATGAGAGAGTGGAGCGGCAGCCGGAAGTCGTAGAAACGTGAGGGTGTGGGAATGGTATTGGGGAGCGT
This sequence comes from Fusarium oxysporum f. sp. lycopersici 4287, assembly GCF_000149955.1. NCBI lineage: Eukaryota > Fungi > Ascomycota > Sordariomycetes > Hypocreales > Nectriaceae > Fusarium > Fusarium oxysporum. The sequence continues at coordinate 3,609,424 of NC_030990.1, forward strand.
GGACCAAAACGCTGGCACAGGCTCAGGCTCAGAGTGGCGAGATGAGGCTGCTGGCGCGCTGTTGCAGTGGACGCTACCGTATTGTTTCGAGAAAAGCGATTTCGCCTAAATCGAGCAAGTCAGGACAATCACATTTGGGATCTGATGCGACAGAGTCTTGATTGGCCTTTTGTCTCGGCCGGGTTGTGGGATGCGCGGATGTGATGCGATCCGCACTTTTGAAGAGCGCATCAAAGTGCAGCAGCGTTTACTGTACTAAATGCGCCGAATTTCCGCGCTGACTGCCGATCTCGCCTGTGCTAGTGGATATCTTTTTCAGATTTGGTGTAGGGCTTTGTATCTTTGTCCTGAAGGTGCTATTGTTGATCTCGAGTATGTCGTGATGATGAAGAGTGCAAGATGTCGTTGGTGGTGCCAAGTCCAGGGTTCTCCTCTTCCTTCCAAGGCCTGGTTGTCGACTCGATTCGACTCCGCAGGAGCTGGGCAGTGAGATTGTACTGTAGGTAGGTAAGGTAACTGAACCTAGTAGATGTCGGGGAAAGAGCACCCTGATCGTTAAAAGACCCCCGGTCCCGGGAAAGCACGACACATGGCATGGCTTGCTTGACCTGTTCTGTGCCTGCGCCTGCCTGGCACTGTCTCTCGGTGGTGGACTGTCAGTGGCAGCCGCATGTTGCAGGTTCAAAAGGACCACCTTCCCGCCAAAAGGTCCCGCGCGAACTAGGGTCTCACAAGCCCACACTCACAGACAGAACCGCACGAGGAAGTTGCAGCACACGGCCCCACCTTCCCTCGCTAGTCCCGGACGGGGAGGTCACAAAAGGGTGACGGATAACCGGCACAGGACTTGCCTGAGAGAGTTTCTCTCCACTGCCAATGGAAGCTCTGCTACGTAGTATGAATTTTAACCTTGAATTATATGTTTGTCGATATGATAATCACCCAACCCTCTTTAGGCGATTATGTATAGTCCTCACATTTTGCTACAAGGCCAATTGCCGTTCCAACATCCAAAAAGCCATAACAAAAAAATCGAGGGGGGCGCCCGATAGAGTTCAAGGCTCGATACGGACTAATCTATTCAACGTACATAAGCCACAATCGATATCTCGGCCGGGTCTCGACTTCAATATCCGGAGCTTCAGGTCATCGCTTAAAGCCTTAAACACGATACCTGTCCTGCAAGTCATTCATTCTGTTACTTGATAGGACGTCAACTTGCACAAAAGTCCTTTCCACAGTGAAGATGTTTTCGGCTCTCATTTCATCAATCCGAGACGCCGCATTGCAGGCGCAACAACATGAGCCAACCAACATAGAAAACGGCACCTTGTTCCGTTACAAAAGTGCCCTTTACCGTTTCGATGAATAACGATTCAATCTGATTGCTGATTCGCCCGTCAAATGCGAACCAGACTCCTGGGAACTCTCCGGAGTACGTATCCTTTTGTTCTGGACAGCTTACCTCATCGCTCTGGAAGCGTTGCGCTCAACAAAGGAACTTTTGATACTAGCATTGGCACCTTTGATAGTGGCCCCTCTCTATGTCTGGGGTCAGGCCCTTCTACTCGGCGTCTCTTTTTCTTTGAATCATAAATAGCCCCACACTAATATTCTATATGAGTATTTCTTGTTATTCTATTATTCATAGTCAGCCATCGTGACATTTTCATTACAAGTAAATCATTTTTCATGTTTCATGCGGGTTGACTGAACGAATCATGTGTGGATTGATCGACTCATCCTTGGACTCGATAAATGCGAAGAAGAAACATCAACAGTCAACTCACTCGCACAAGACAACGAATCTAATTAATACACGGACCACACCGAAACCCCCTCTTCTTCTACGGAGGACCCAATAGACATTGTCAACAGAAAATCTTAGAGCGGCCCGCGCGGGTTGCACAACATTTCCGGACCATCTCCGTCAGAAACTTCCCGTCTTACTGTCCATTGGGTTCCCAATATGGTGCACTATTAAGCACAAGAACCTGGAGCAGGGCCGATTGATAACTAGTACTATCACGACCTATGTTGCATGCATTGCCTACCTATTTTGTTGCGGGGGAGGGAACACGCAAGCACTTTTCTTGGTGTGACGTGACGTTTGATCATCAAGATAATCAACCAATTCACCATGCAGTGAGATTGTTTGATTGCTTGGGCTTGGGCTTGGATTGCTGCTAATTCCGTCCGTGACACCGGCAGTCGAATTGCTTCTTGACGATCACGCAAATCGCACGGTAATTATTCCTCCGAGAGACCTGTAAGCAAGTCTGGAAAGTTCAGGCTCTATGTCGATCCTTTCCTTGTCTTACTTTGCAAGGAACATGATCCTAAAAAGTACCATTGACGGAGTTTTAAGTCGAGGCTCTCACATTCCATCCGCAAGTTAATTACCTTAGAAGAGGTATACGTGATTCCTGTATCGTAAACCAAGCCTACAAGCTTACAGAACAAGCACTCCATGGATGATCCTCTCCCGTCTTGGCTGCAACCTTTACTCCTAAAACAGTCCCAACGAAAATGTGATCAGCTCAAGCCGCTGTCTCAGATATTTCCATAGCAAACTGAACTGATCGTCCAGGATAATAATAACGATACTCCCCGGATCTCTCGGCAAAGACTTTGCTTGCATCGTCCCATCGCCAGAAATTCTCCCTCACATAACATTGGCTGTTCTTTTTTCTCCTTAAGGTCTGCTTTTAGAAGGTCGCAAAAATACCCGGGGAACCTTTTGTTTCCCCATGTCATTGTGCGGCGTGTCCGGAATAAGCTACCTTACCTTATGTACAATAATAGGACACGCCCTGGCTATTCGGGATAGTCTCCGACGAACCGAATGGATAGAATCAAATCGCGGTGTCTACTACACGAACACGTGCAACTTTGACCGTCGATAGATTCAAAATCAAGTTCTCTTTGCATAGTAACTATTACGCGTGGGTATCCTCTCTCATTCAAAAGTCCCCCAGTAACTGGCTTGGCCTTTTGTCAATGCTTTTTCCTGTTACAAAAGAACCTTGACCAACGTCCATCAATAACAACAATTTCTCATGCGACGAACCGTTCGACCTGTTTGATCCACGAGGCTCTGCAAGCTTAACTTCGGATATCATCGCATAAAGAAAACGAGCAACAGCAACATTCCTTCTACGGGACCTTCTAGACCGATACTGGATATTATGACCGTCATGCCCCTCCATCCTGGATCTTCAACATGCTACGTTACCTGCCTCACATGACATGACATGAAAACATTGACATCATATGAGAATTTTGCATTCACTTGCTGATCTGGTAGCTCGACTCAAACATTGGAAACCAAAAAGGTACTGATCATTACTACTTGCACAGTAAAAAGTACAGAACATGGTCCCTCCAGGCCCAGTCATTCATCGCAGGCCTGGACTCTCGCCCACCATCGTCAACTGTCACTGCTTCGTTAGTATGTATACCCGTCAACGTCCTTCTGCCCTTCGGGTACTGCCACCTCTATCGCCCGTCCGTTCGCTTTTGTAAGAATATACACGGTCATTAGAAAGTAATGATGCCAAACCAAAGCTCCCAGCCTAGGACCTTTCCCCCGTTTTCGCTGAAATCCGTAACCCAATCGCCGGCTGAGAGGATCAGATGCAGATGCAGCGCGCAAACCACCGAAACTGAAAAACGAACAAATATGACTCCAAATTCCCAACTCCATCCTTCCTCCAAAAGGGAATACCAAACTCCGCTCCCTTACCGCTCCCCCTGACCATCTGCTGAGCTTGTTTTCTGTTGTCGTCCCCTCGTGTTGATGTTTGAATGGTTATGTATATCACGTAGATTAGTTGTGATTACTTCGATTTGGGATCCCGGTCGTTCCAGGACCTAGATAGCAAAATCAAGACTGACACTGATGTGAAAGTCTGATCCTGGCCACTTTATATATATCAGTCGCTATTGCTTAAGCATTATGGGACTGGGCACCACCACGGCCGCGGGGAGCGCCACCACGGCCACGGTTTTGACCAGAGAAGTTGCCTCGGGGGCCCTGGCCGCCAGATCGTCCGCCCTCAGCACCACCACGGCCACGTCCTGAAACGGGGCCTCGGCCACCAGCGTTATGGGCACCGGGCTTGTTGCGACGGGACTCGATCACGATAGTCTCGCCGTTAATGGTGTGAGGGTTGGCAGCAACCGCAGCCTTGGAGGCTTCAGGGGTCTTGAACTCAACAAACGCACAGTTCTATACCATGTTAGCTTCAACGATGGTGTTATAGTAGAGGATCTGAACTTACCTTCTGGCGGATGATATCAAGGCTCTTCAACTCGCCAAAAGCAGTCAAAGCGTTCCTGAGGTCTGCATCCTGGACCTTATCCGTCACGAACTTAACGTATGCGGTGGTGCTTTCCTTATCGGCAGGAGGTCCGGAAACAGACTGAGGTCGGTTCTGTCGCTTAGAGTCACTGCCTGCAGTCTGCCATCCAGCCGCATCCTTACCAGCGGACTCAGTGGCGGGCGCGGCAGAGGTGGCAGCAGGAGCAGCAGCGGGCTGAGAAGTAGTGGCAGCGGCAGGAGCGGGAGCACGGCTCTGGTTCACGGGAGGAGTAGTAGTCTTGGGGAGAGGAACAACAGGCTTGGGAAGGGCAGCGGCAGCTCGGCTGGCCCATGTCATGGGCTTAGGAGGAGCAGCAGGCTTCTCGGGAGCTGCAGGAGGAGCAGCGACAGGCTTGGAAACGGGTGTAGGGCTAGGATCCTTAGGCTTCTCGGGCTCCTTGACGTCTTCCTCGGCAAGCTCCTTAGCAGCCTCATCAGCGGTCTCGGCGGGAACCTCAGGCTTGGTCTCGGGGGCCTTAGCCTCATCAACCTCCTCGGGGGTGCTGCCGTTGAGAGTCACACTGTCCTTAGAAGTGGAAACCTCCTCAAGCTTCTGATCAACAACTTCGGGATCGAGGGCAGGGGCCTCCTCCTTAGTTTCCTCGACAGACTGGGGAGCCTCGGGCTCGACAGCGGCAGCAGGTTCCTCCGTAGCGGGAGCAGCAGGCTCCTCGGCAGCCTCTTCAGAGGCAGCAGCAGACTCGTCATCGCTCTCGTCATCGATATATCGCAGGATATCATTGAGGACAAAGTAGCCGGAAGGTTGCTGGGCAAGGACAAAGGTCTGGACGAACTTCTTGGGCGCTTTGTTGTTGTTGCAAGTCTCGCCAATCACTTGGATGACGATGTTCTCAAAGGAAGCCTGGGAGTCAACATTGGATATCCTGACCTTGCAGTCGTGGAAGTCTAGGTTCTTGATGCGTTCTTGAATGTCCTGTTGTACTGTTAGCAACCAATCCAGATGTTCCTTTTGCCATCTTAACTTACCTGTCGGCCAACAGAGACCTTGGCAACCTCAGCTTCGCGACCATAGACGAATTGTGAGCGCTTGCCGTAGAAAAGCTATCAAGGTCGTTAGTATGAAGAAAGCGGACCGGCAACGGAGTTAACATACGTGAAGCTTCTCAGGCGACTTGCTCAGGGTGGTGTAGAATTGTTCCACGAAATACCAGCCAACCTCATCCTTGGATGGGTTGTTGGTGGCAGAAGCGGCAGCAGTGGCAGAGCCATCGGCAGCAGAAGTAGTAGGAGCTGTTTGTTGTTGGTCGGCAGGTTCCTTGTACTGATCCTGTTGGGCAAAGTTACCGTTGGAGGCCATGATGGCTGTGTGTTGTGATGTGAAGTTTGATATGACGAGTGTGATGCGGAGCGAAAATTAGGTTGGGTGCGCAACCGGCGAGCTCTCTGTGTCGCGGAAACGGGTCGAACGAGGGTGTGAAAACGTCCAAGAAACAGAGCCTGATATTACGAATTCAAGCTCAAGACGACGATCGTGTTCGGTCGAGATTGAAGTGATGGGGTTGGAGTTGGGTTGAATCGAGTCGAAGCAAGCAAGCAGAATAGGGCAAGCCTGATGACAAAATGGAGTCGAGGGTTCGTGGTTGGAAGGCAAAGACGTGAGGGGTGGCAAGGTCGAACTTCGGGATCGGAGAAAAGATCGAGAGTTACGGGACTTGGAAGGTGAGAAATGGAAAAGATAGTGGAGAGAGGTAGAGCTTCAATTAGCTAGAAAACGAGATGGAGAAGGGTTAGGAGAGGGAGGAGTCGAATTGTTTACGGGGCTCTGCAATTGGGATGAAAGAGATGTTTGGACAATGTGTGATGTGTTTGTGTGGCTCCAGTAAGAAAACGACTTCAGAGCTCTGCTCCGACTAGAAGGTGGTCTGTGCGTCATCTGTCTTGTTCTCTTTCCCTCTTTTTCACGATTCTCTCTTCGGAACGGGAATTGTGGAATAGTTTTCCCGAAAGACGCCAAGTCTCGACAAGACTCAACCGCAAACATCAGCTAATTTGCGACCATACAAAAGAATAAAATCTTATATTAATTCAATACCTAAACGCTTGCAGTACCGAGTCAGATCAAACTCACCTAGACTTTTCGGGATATCTCAACTATATCGCTAGTTTTTCAGGGATCTTCACGTCACCATTATGTAGCGTTCTAGCATACAACCCTGTCATTGCAGCATTGCAGACTTGAAGATAATTGGTGTGGTATCTGACGTTAAACGGCTCCATGGCAATTCATATCACTTTGCTTTTTGGCGATAGCCTCATCCTGAATATCACAACTTATCCATATTAACCAACGACTATCCATTGAATCTAGATAGGTTCAAGATCACAACTACCTTACTTCCATACTTCATTTTATTAGCTCAGCTGCACGTATTACATCTGTATTCAGTTGAACAACTGACCCCAAGTGAGAGTTTACTGCAAGCTTATAAGGTAGCACTTGAAAGAAGATGGCTCTAACAGCATTAACAGGTAACAGTGTTCGTTGCTTGCTTTTTATTACATCTCATCACGTTGATATAGCCTCTTCACCATGGTCCATCCAGTATCTTGAATTGGGTAAGGTAATCAATCTTAGTGCTTGGAGTTTCCTGTTTTCGAGTTAGTTATAAACAAGAAACTGGCAAACAAAGAAGCTGAATCGATTACTTGGGCTTGATCTATTTCAATGCTATTGTATTGATCTTGCCAGAAATTACCGGATTAGTACACCCTAGGTGAGCGATTGGACCCCTGCCTCGGTGAGCAAAATTGCGGGGTCAACTGATAAGATAGCTCGCCCATTCGAAATTTTTATCGTAGGAAGTAAAAAAATCCGGTGGACAGCCGCCTTCTGTAGCAGACATTGAGATCTCAAGTCCCATTCAAATCATAACCACCAACCAAAACTTTCGATTCTCAATCCTCCTTCGACCTCACCCCTTTTCGAATCACCTTTGAACCCTTTTATCAACAAACAATACCGCCAAAATGCCCAAGTCGAAGCGCGCAAAGGTCGTCCACCTCACACAGGTCTCCAAGAAGACGCGCGAGAACAAGGACAAGCTTTTCCAGAATATCCGCGATACTGTCCCCGAGTACCAGAACTGCTTTGTCTTCAGCGTCGACAACATGCGAAACAACCACCTCAAGGACGTTCGACGTGAGCTGTCCGATTGCCGGTAATGCCTCTCTGTGTAAGCCTCTTGATCGCCACTAATTCTCTATAGTCTCTTCTTCGGAAAGACAAAGCTCATGGCAAAAGCTCTTGGCCAGACACCTGAGGAGGCCATCGCCCCTGGAATTGAGGACCTCAGCCGTTATTTGACTGGTACCGTCGGCTTGATCTTGACCAACCGCCCTGTCGAAGAAATCCTCTCTTACTTTGAGAACCTCGCTCCTGTCGACTTTGCCCGCGCCGGCGCTGTGGCCACCCGCGATTTCTCTATTCCTACCGGTGTTGTCTATGCTACCGCTGGTGAGGTTCCCGCTGAGCACGATGTTCCTCTCGAGCACACCATCGAGCCTGAGCTACGACGTCTTGGTGTCCCTACCCGTATGGTCAAGGGCCGTGTCGTTCTCGGTGATGAGGCTGGTCAGGGCGAGGAGTATGTTGTTTGCAAGGAGGGTGATGTTTTGGATTCACGACAGACAAGATTGCTTAAGCTTTTCGACGTGTGCTTGAGCGAGTTCAAGGTCAAGGTGTTAGCGTAAGTTGAAAATCCTCTATCAACTCAGCACAAGAACAAAAACTAACATCGTATAGATACTGGAACGCTGCTAGCTCTGAGGTGACAGAGGTTGACCCCAACGCTATGGACGAGAATTAGATGAGCCTAGGATAAGGCATAGAAAACGGTGCTAGACGTTGGGTTTAACATCTTCTGTTTGAATGACTGATACCAGCATGAAATTTTTATGGGATCTCGGCGTTGAGGGCCATGGGATATGGAAGGGCATCATGTTTTACCAATAGGCCCGCCCGAATGACAATACGTACTTCACAACATTCGCAAAATTCGGTTCTTTTCTTAACTGTTATTGAACATGAAAACTCCTAAGTGATACATCAGAGTCGGCCTTCTTAGCCAGCCTAGGCAACATCTCAAGGGTCAGTACGGAGTAGGTCACCGAGTCTTACCCTTATGCAACATAAAATGGCCAATTCACCATCGAACTATCCTCCAGATTTTACCCCGACTCCCAGAAAAGCAAATAGAATACATAGAAAGGTTACCTGACATGTTGCGTAAACCTGAGTCCATATGGATGTACCGGAGGAATATACCTCAAACTCAGTTGACTGTCATGTCGTCTGGTTAGATGATGACAGCGAAAAGTAAAATCCCACGAACGTTATCGGGCAGAAGCGTATAGTATAATCCGGAATCCTCGAGATTCGTGGTTGGGCGATAATGGTGTGCTTACCCTTTGGTGGAAAAGGGGTCTGAATTAATGACTAGAAGAAGATCGGCAACCCACCACACAAGGTCATGGAGTATCACCTCATTAATAACGGCGAAGCTTTCGAGGATCCTCATAGCCGCCGTCATAGCCACGCTTTCGGCCACCATCGTCATCACGGGGTCTGTCGTAGTCTCGGTCCCGTTCGCGATACCCACCTTCGCGTCGGCCTCCAATGGGTTCCATGTTGCTTCCGGTGCGTCGGTTCTCGCGTTCTCCGCCGTATCGGCCACCGTCACGATGGCCGCCGCCGTGTCTGTCGTCAAATGAGCGACCGCCGCTACGAGAATCATACCCACCGGGGCCTCGGTCACCACCCCTTCGGTCGCCACGGTCCCGGTCACCATAGCCGCCGCCGCCGTTTCTGCGGTCGAATCCGGGGCCGGACGGGGCATCACTAGGTGCGCCGTAGCCGCCTCGGTCGCCTCCCCTGTCGCCTCCTCGGTCGCCGCTTCGGAAACCTCCTCCACGGCCGCCGAATCCTCCTCTAAAACCGCCACGGCCGCGTCCTCCGTCGAAACCTTTAAAACCACCACGGAAACCGCCGCCGCCGCCGCCAAAGCCACCGGGACCCATGGGACGAGCAGCCATAGCTCTAGTATAGCCTCGTCCTCCGAGGCCACCACCAAGTCGGCGAGGTTTCCAGCCCTTGACAGTTCTGCCGCGTTCGACGTCTACCTTGATACGTCGATCCTTGATGCGCATGCCGTCACAAGCATCCAAAGCCGCTGCTCATGGTTGCGCCGAATGGCGCAGGTGTCAGTCAATCTTACCCTAAATAGTACCTTGTGTGCTGACGGATTTGACAAAAGAAAAGGAAGAAGCAGAGACGGGCAAGCTTGAGGGCCCTTTGGTGTCTCGCATATACTCCGTGAGAAGGGCAAGCTTGAGGGCCACAACTCAAAAGGTACATCCAGGGAAGAATACAAATGGCTAGTCAGACGGGGAAGGGTTCATATTTACCTCGCATATCTTTCTCTCGTTCGAATACGACGAAAGCATAGCCTCGATGGGGCTTCTTCTTCTTGTTTGGCTTCTCATGAGCGTGAGTATCGACGACGATACGAATCTGTGATGGTGTCAGCCACTGGCTATGCGATGTTTTATTGACGATTGCATACACGCTCGATGGGACCGTAGCGACCAAATTCCTTCTCGAGATCCCTCTCATCAGCCTCGTAACTGAGACGCGCGACCATCAAAGTCTTGAACGCATCGCCACGAACGTTGGGGTCCTCGTTTGGCTTATCTGTTAACCACGTTAGCATTTGTTTTGTGGTAGAATGTCTAGGTCTCCTGACGATGATCGGGCGCTTCTCTGAGGAGCGTCTCCAACTTCTCCTTCTTCTCTCGCTTCTTGCGATCGCGGGCTTGCAACCAACTCTCAGTGGGGTTGTAAACATCAGTCTCCTTGTACTTCTGGAGCTCCGGTAGAAACTGTGCGACACCGGTGATGGGTGCTGTCCTGCGATGCTGAGGCGCATAATCGGGCGGGTCGAGGAATCGCAGAGGTGGTCGCGCCGCGAAGAGCGCGAGCAGGTTAGGGGGGAGCTTGTCGGTCATTGCACTATCTCGAGTTGAACGGGGTGAAAGGAGCGATAAATGAAGTTATTAACCGAGAACGAATAGGCGAGCGTCAGTTCGCGATGAAGGATAGACAGAAAAGCCAAGAATGGGCGAAATTTAATTGAAGTTGTCGCGTCTTCGTTCGTGGGGGAAATTAATCCTTGAGCCTGCTTGGACTCGAGGGATGCCTAGCAGCGGCTGAGGCGTTCTGCCAGCCGATGTTCTGCCGACTCACGCTAAACCAAGGTGGAACGCCATCCACTGCGAGCTGATTTTCTGGTGATAGCCTCTCGGCACGTCAATTCTTTCTAGCTGTTATCGGATCATTTTGGTACTTGATACGGCCACACAAAAATGACTGTTAAGGCGATAAGACAAATAGCAAAGGGCCAGGTATGTTCAGTGTGACGATGTCTTAGAGGCATAAGTGCTGACCTTTCCAGAATGGCCTCGGCGCATTTATCCTCCAGTGCAAGAAGTTAGACTTCTACTACTGTGACTGGGCCGGTAGCTCCAAGGGTATGAAGTATGTGAAACAATTCAAACATCTTCCCTCTCTTTCCATCATTGTCTAACCTGATAACAGTGGCTTCATCAAGTCTCTTCTCCCCAAGTTCGCCGCCGCCAACCCTCAAGTCGAATTCTCCATCTCCCCTCGACCCGGAAAGCACCCCGTCGTTGTCGGTCACTACATCAATGGTCGAACTAAGCCCATCTGTGTACGAAACCTATCACCATACGAGATCCTTCAGAAGGCCGAGTTATTGCGTGATGCTAGCGGAGAGAAGTTGAAACGTTACAACAAAGCAGTCAACAGCGCCCAACCAAGTGTGCGTGGCGTCTGGTCCCCATACCACGGCAAGGGAATGGTTGTTTAAGAGCTGGCTTCTACGATTGGGTTTTCTGTACATTTATGTGTTTTGTAAACAATATTGGGGTTGCTTGTAGCATTGGGTTGCTTGGAAATTTGTAAGATTTATAGCAAGATCTCCATGATGTTAGGGGCATGAATGACAACTGCTTCTCATCTTCACCACTGGCTGAATGTCTATGCTCAATTAAGATTTTTTTCTTTCTTGTGATAGTTAAAGTTACAGAATCACTTAAGGAAAGTCTTTCTCACATAATAGAATGATGACCAATTATTCATGGGTATAATCGTTTTTGTTTCATTCATCATCTATCTGCTCCCATACCAAGGTATCAAAGACCTCAACGGAACAAGAACTTTTTACTTTTGAACTCGTACGTTTACTGCTTGGTAGCGTTGATGATGTCGACGACTAGAAGTATCAGTTAGCACAGTGCCGTTGAACGCATATGAGGACTTACAAGCAGGCTTGAGAGAAGCACCGCCAACGAGGAAACCATCAATGTCGGGCTGCTTGGAGAGCTCGCCGCAGTTTTTCTCGTTAACACTGCCGCCGTAGAGGATTCGGGTCTCGTCAGCAACCTTGTCGCTGATACCACGGAGGAGGTCACGGATAGCCTTGTGGACCTCCTGGGCCTGCTCAGTGGTAGCAACCTTGCCAGTGCCGATAGCCCAGATGGGCTCGTAGGCAATGACAATGTTGGACCAGTCGGAGATCTGGGACTTGAGGGACTCGAGCTGCTTAGAGACGAAGTCGATGGTCTTGCCAGCCTCACGGGTCTCGAGGGTCTCGCCGCAGCACCAGATGACCTTGAGGCCGTTCTCAGTGGCGTACTTGGTCTTGGAGGAGATCGTCTCGTCAGACTCGCCGAGAATCTCACGACGCTCAGAGTGGCCGAGAATGACCCAGTTGATGTCGCTGTCCTTGAGCTGGGAGACGGAGATCTCGCCGGTGAAAGCACCGTTGGGCTTGTTGAAGACGTTCTGGGCGGCGACCTCGATGTCCTTGCGGAGGGTCTCACGGACGAGAGGGAGGTAGATGGCAGGAGGAGAGACAACGACCTCTGAGAGCGTGTTAGTTAATGTCGCTCCAGCAAAAGGAGTGAGGGGTTCTGTTGAGAAGCTGGGATGATGCGCGGGGCAGGGGAACAGAAGAATGACGTACCAGCGTTCTTGTCGAGATCAGCGTTGTTGAGGTTATCGACAATCTCCTTGATGGACGACTTGGAGCCGTTCCTATAGAGGATCAAGGTAAGCTTCTGAGTAACTCCAAGAAATATCTGCGGCCTTTTTGCTTCATGGAGGGGGAGGGGCAGCAAGAAAATCGATCGAGCTGAGAAGAGCAGAGCGAAGCAGATTGCTATGGCGGGGTAAAAACTTACATCTTGAAGTTGCCGCCGACGAAGAACTTGCGAGCCATGACGATAGATTAATGTAAAATGGTGTTTAGAGGAGATAGACTTAGGTGAGCAAAAATTGAGGCAGATGAAGTAGAACGAGAAGTGGTGTTTTGAGTTGGGGAAAGCTACGTAAATAGTCCCTCAGTAATGGATATTAGTAGCTCAGCTACCTACCTACGTCCACGGCTCAAGGTGGGTAGGTTGTACTTAAGTTGGGCCGCTCAGGCCAGACCAAGTCAGGTCATGAATTATCGACAGACAATGAGGACATGGATCAATGGATTCAGTTTTGGTTTTAGTAGATGGTTAGGGGGGGTCATTGAGTATAACGACACCATATTATTTCTTGTGAGAGCAGCCAGTTCATTTTCCGTCTCTATATGTAGCTTAACAGCTGGACGGCATCACTTACAAGAACACATCGGCGCTCTCACTTACTTACGGCAGAGCTCGGAGCTTATTACCGTTCATTATATGCTGCCCTTCCGTTTCTCTCCTTCATCCACTTGTCCGTCAATCACTACCCAGTAACGCAATTTGATAGGACATACACTCTAAAACAAAAGACTTCCAGGCGTTTCTCTGCCTTGCCGTTTTTCTTTTTGGCTGATCCAACGCAGTAGCGTCATAGTGGAGGCTCAAGGACCCTAACAGCCATCATTGGCCTCCACTAACGACCTACGAGATGGATGCTACTGAAACCACCGAGACCGTGACCGAGCCGACATCTCGGAGCTACTCTATGCTTTATAGAGGTCAAGGTCGATTGATGGCACGACAACTGCGTTATCTCTATGGTTCCAGTGACGTGAGGTGAGGTGAGTCTCAACCACGGAGGCAGTGGAGGGGAGAACAATCCCGAAACAGAAGAGCTGCATTCACTATCCCCACGATCTGGCCCCGGAGACCATGGCCCTGATTCTCCCGAAAAACTACAGGTTTCACCGCTGATCTTGACTTGTTTCCCACCCTTTGATGTCGCATCTACGATGTATCTACAATGAATCTAGGACCTTGAAACCAGTTACATGGATAAGAAAAGACCCTGGTCCGTCTAACAATGTCACTTAGTCGGGCCATGAATACGGTCGACCCATACACGATAATCGTGCCAGGCCATTCTCTAAAGCGTTTGCACAGTTACACCCACATGTTACCAGACTCTTCTCAAAAACAAACTCGATTGAACTCAAATCCTATCTGCAGTGATGCTATCAATATCAAAATTCCTCCCAAACAAAGTGTCTAAATCTGCTACCCTTTCCTGTTGTCAAGGGCCATCTGTTGTTGTACTTGTTCTCTGTGAAATCTGTATCAAACTCATATCAGAATGATCAGTCTATCTGTTGTCCTCCTCGCGACGTCTCCCTTTTTCCTTCTCAGCTCGACTCTAAAGTCCTTGGTGTTTCTCCCATAACGGGAACTCCGTTATCATCCTGGCGCAGCAATAGCGCAATCCTTGGGTTGACATCCGTGGTCCGTGTCCTTGGACTGATGGATTCCGGTGGTAATGCAGTGCATCCGTTCCTAGGAAAAGAGTCTACTCGGCTGGACGTGTCCTTCTGCCGTAGATCTGAGGCATCATTGCCCGGTCCTTGGGACGTCTTGGAGATTCAGAATTTGTCTCTATATTAGACGGACTTCTTATCTCTGCCTGTGCACTTGCACAAATCAATTTCGGTGTTTTTTCGGTAGCAGACAAGACTCGCATGTCTGAAAGATGGTTAGTTTGATCCAGGGATATACGTCCAGACAACTACTTACAAATCATTCAGCCAGTGCCAACCAGGGTGTTGCCTGGGTTGTTGATGGCATTGAGGTCGTTGGTGAGCTTCATCATGGAACCCAGGCGGTTCTGGAGAGTTCCGATGTGCTGGAGGTTCTGGGTGTCCTCAGGCTTGACGAGGTTTCGCATGAGGCTCTCCACAGCCTTGCGGTGCTCCATCCACTGATCAATAAGGGGCTGGGTCATGTTCTCCTTGGGCTCCGGGGGAGGAGGCATTGACTTGACAGTCGCCTTGCGGCTGTGGGAATTCTGAGTCTCGGCAGTCTCAGTCTTGCGCTTACGTCCCTTGGCAGGCTGAGCAGATCCAGCTGTAGGTGAGCCGCTGGAGCTTCCGTGGTCGTTGTGAACACGCTTCATGTGGTCACGCAAGTTCCACTGGCGAGGGAATCCATTTCCAGGAACGGCGCGCTCACAGCCCTCATAAACACAAAGGAAAGGCTTGTCGCCATGACCATGGAGTCCGTGGGCCTCACGTTCATGGCGGAGGAGGCAAGCTGTCGACGAGAAGCGGGCGCCCTCGCACGACTCAGCCTTGCAGCGGTAGGGCTTCAAGTGAGAGTCCACGAATTTGCTAGCTCAGTCAGCATACATTATCTCATTAATTTGACTTATGATTTCTTACTCATAGTTGCACTTGAGCTTCTCGGGTCGGTGGTTGCAGCTTGGTTGTCCTTCCCATGGGCAGTGGTAAAGTCCATCCTCGTATGGAGCGGCCTTCTTGTAGAGGTCATGGTCCCGAGCGGACTCACCATCGCTGTTCTGTCGTCGTGGACCAGTGAAGGCAGAGGTGGCAGCAGGAAGCTCGTCGAACGTGGGAATGGCCTTTCCATTGGCATCTTCAGAGATCAAAGGGATGTTCCGGTCCAGGCTAAAACAGTCGACATGGTGAGAAACCGGATCAGGGGTCACTATGCGGTTGGGGGCTACGTACCTTGGTGACTGGCACTGAATCTCAGGAGATGAGTTTGGGCTCTGGTTAGGGAACCACAAATCCTCAATAGTGTTGGGAGAAGATGATCGAGAGATGGAGCTAGAAAAGCAGTCCCAAGGGCTGGGAGGAGAGTTCTCAACCAGGGAGACATCAGGGCCGAGCTGCATGTGAGAGGGAACAACATGCAGAGGGTTGGCATCGGGAAGAGAAAAGGTGGCATCACCGTTCAGTCCACCGTCAAGGGAGTAGCCGGGCCAGTACATCTGGTTCGTGATACCATCGGTAGGGTCCAGGAGGCAAGTATCAATTCCATGCAAGGTAGCACCGGCCTGGGTTCCAGTTTGAAGAGCGGAAGCATTACCTGTGAAGTCCATGTTGGACAGATGTGATGATTGTGACAGCGAAGAGCCGCTAGACCTGCTTGAGCTCACCCTGGACATGGCTTGTCCACCTTGGGTCACAGAAGCGGTAGTCCTGGATGTGGACCAGTTTCCTTGGGAAGGCACCCTGGTTCCTCGGGGCGTAGCATGGCCAGATGTGAAAATGAACTCCTCGGCTTCTCCGGAATGGGCGGATCCATTGTCTGAGAAATCTTGAAAGTTCTGTGGTCCTTCTACTGTCGTGGCCCATGACGAACCTGTCAACAGGTCCGCTGATGGTTCTGTTTGAGAAGAAAAAGAAAAGAGTCCAGTGTTGGGGGCCAATGTTGGCTGAGAGTAGCTATAATCGCTGGGGAAGGGTCAGTGTCCCGTTCTTCGCAATGTGAAAGCAAATAAAAGCAAATATGAAACAAGAAACAAGACTGAAGTCATGACTCGGAATCAACTTTGAATCTGTTACTAGGTTAGCATTCGAGACGAGGTTGACGTGGCATTAGTTTACAGACCAAGTATGACAGTGTGAAGCATAACCTAGGATTAGATCTTGCATTCTGTCGAAATCCTTTGGATCATCCATGGATCATTGTTGTAGCCAGGCAAGGTCAATACAGTAATCAAATCATATCGAATCCGGCAGTGTTCCAGTGGCAGGTTGGGAATGTTGAATGTGATGTCGTCAAGTCCAGGCCTTCAATCTAAGTATTCGCAGAAAAACAAGTTGGTATAGCATGTATTGTCGATGTTGGAATTCCAGAGTCGATTGAGCAGAACAGCGAGATCCTCGGTAACCATTGTGATCTGGCAGAAAGAACGTCCAGTGGAATGCATAATTGGTGTCCATGAATGGAAGTCCAGTGCGGCTGCACGAAGAAGCAATCAAATTGGATTGCAGGCCATTAAGCCAGATGCTACCTTGATATCTAACACCGCTAAGCGGTACAGAAGGAGCAGAAAGTCCAGGCGAAATTCCATGGGTCGTGTGAAGTCCTGTCGAAACACCATCCGCATATGAAAGGTCCATATCCAGAAAACGAGACCAGAGGAAAAGGTCCATTGTCCTTGGGTCGACTCCTGATATCCGGAAGAGAAATCCTTGTAGTCCATGAAAAGTCCAGGTTTGACCCCCAGGCGAAGAGCTGCTGATTCAATTTGAAAGCGGGCAATACTCACGAGGCGCATGGCCAGTAAATAATATTGTTTCATGTCCGGACGGACAGATCCAGTCAATTTTGAGTCCAGGGGCTTGTTGTCGTAATTATCCATGGGTATATCAAGTTCCTTTGAGATCCAGCAAAAGATGTTCCGGGAAATATCCTTGGGTCGAGTTGGATGAAATTTCCTGGCTTGGTATCCTTGGACAGAGTGAAGCAAGATTGTCGGTGTACATGATTTGCGAGCAACATGATTGAAAAAGCAAATGCAAACCTCCCAGGGAAGATTAAGAAAAACAGTACCTGGACAACGAGTGAACCTCATCGAGGTCAGAGTTCTTGAAAGCGTGCATGGTAGCAGGCTGTGTCACAAGAGTAACAGTCATTGTATCCTCGGAATGGAGAGCAAATTGAGCTCGTGGATCAGCAAAGAACAACGTTAGGACGTTGTCTTGCACGTTCAGACCAGTGGCAATCTGTCGAGTTGTTGGTGTTGGTGCGCGACAGGATGGATCCTTAGGCTGATTGGGTTGCTTTCAATTCCGGATGGAAGATTGAAAACGTTGATAGTTGTGTATGAGAAAGAAGGATAAGAAAGGCTTGGTAGTCTATGAAGGATGAGACTGAATGGTTGGTCGGGTAGTAAGAGGCGAGAGTTGGGCAGGAAAATTGAGGAACAGAAGGGAGACGTTGGGCAACGAGGGATCCTGCGGGTTTTATTGTCATAGAAGCCTGACCTGCTACCGCGACAGGGTTCCACTATCCATGCAACTGCCGCAAAACGCGGCCATTGTCTGGTCGCAGGAGTGAGTTGGCGTTTGTGATTTCAGAGTGCAGAAACCGGTGTGTTGGGCTATTGCAAGGATCAGCAGAGAAGGGATGGGCCAAAGCGACGAGCGACTGGTTAACTTCCCTGATTTAGGATGGGTCAGGGTGGAGATAGGACCTGGTCCGTATCCTATCACCTAGCATTAACCTATGAGAGGAAGGGATAATGGCTGTTGGACAACGCATCACTGCATCTGCGTGAGCGCAAAACCAAGTTGGACGCGGATGCGGTGCGAAAAGATGTGAGGAAACAGGGTCGACGGGAGAGAAAATGAGAGGTTGGCCGAGATTGCGTCCAAATGGTCATCTCGCCTGTGTTGCGAAAGATTAATTACTGAGGATGATCATTGAGGTATCCGTCCTTGGGATGAAAACTAGTGTCGGATACAGCAGCCTCCGTATTGGACCGCAAAGTATCTCAGAGCCGGGCTCCTGACGATCACTTCCACCACAGCCTCGAGGATTCACGAGTCGCGAGTCAACGAGAAACTCTGTCATTCTCGTCTCTGTCAGAGTTTGGCCATGTCTTCGTGGCCGTGGCCCGCTGCGCTATTGTCAGAAGTGACCCTCCTTTACTCTCGAGTCCTGCGGCCAAGTCAGCATGGGTGGATTAAACAAAGCAACCATTGCCAACCAGGCCACATCCTGTGAGCCAATATGCAACAGACGGCACACCGAGCATGCCGCTTATCACCCAGGTGCCTTATCTACGTCCTGTGATTGCTCATGTAGCAGACCGCAACAGGCGGGGTAGGCCTTGGTTTGTTTTTAGCAGGTCTACAACGTCCGTTAGAATGATGAGCGGGATGGGCCAGCGAATCGCTCGTGACATGCATATGACACACAACTGCGGTCAAGAATGTGTGAAATGCACATGCAAATGCAAAATCAGGCGGCTGAGGCGCGATGGCAGAATGAGAAAAGATGGGGAGACGACAAGCCCAAACAATCAAGTCATAAGATGGCCCAGTTCCAGAAATGGTTGGTGATGAAGCATTGTCGTTGGAAACACTGACCAGGCCGGCGTCTGCCGATACTCACTGATACAGGTGAGCATAGAAAGGAGATGAAGTTCAGGCAAGAAAATCATCTCGATTCGATGCGTTGTTGATGTTTGATTGATGGACCCTGATAAGTCCGAGCCACCCGCGATTTTGAGTTTACTTCCTTCCCTTCTTCAACGGGAGCGCCGTTCCGTGCCTTCCTTTCCCTCCATTCCGTCTATTCCCCGTATTTCCTACCTGGGAAAGTTGCTAGAAGGAACAATGGAAGGGAAGGAGAAACGGGAAGCGGCCCGCAACTCCACGTGATGGTGTAACCGCCTCAGCTTTGTTATCGTCTGGCTCTTTGAGTCTCTTGTTGAACACTACCTATCTGAATTTCAACGCTTCCTCCAGGGAAAACTCTATGTATTCTATGAGTTGATGTCCTCTCATTCTACCGTCAGCCCAGCCGATGTCTATCTTTCGGGTATCTCATCGACCCTTCTCGTTGGCCTTGAACCACGATAAGCCAACACCAAAAATATATGATAGCTCGCATCCACGCATCACCTGGCTTGCTCCCAATCTATTTTCAAGCAGTCAGACGCCAACTCAGTCGAGGTGACGAAGCATGGCTTAGTCGGATTCTGACAGCTCTACCACTGCTGGACTTGCACTGCTCTCTCCCGATGTCTCTCCTGATATCCCCTCGTTCCATAACTCCTCTAGACCCTTTTCTAATTCGCCGTCTATCCCTCCCACCACCTCAGCCAGCATCGCCCGGGCTGACTGCCAGCTTTTGATTCCCAGTTCTCGACTGGCCAGTTTCATTTTGTCGCCGTAAACGCCTCGCCATTTGCTCAGTTGTCTTTCTTCGATTACATTATTGGCCCGCCCAGTGAACGCTATGGACGCACCAAACAGTACGCAAAATAACCAGAGTGACTGTGTCCATTCACTCATCCTCAGATGTTCTTCGCCTGCATTAACATCGTCTATGAGTTGTTCAAGGAGCCAGTCGATCATGGTTACGTCGAAGTATCTGTCGCCCAGCTCAGAACAGAGATAGAAGAAGGTCGCTATGAAACTCGTTCGGCTACTTTTAGGGTCACCGTTCAAGATTCGTGGTACGTATTGACTCGCACTGAAACCTCTTGAAATCTCATAGTTGAGGTTGAGGTCTCTGGTATGATTTTGCCAAAGTCTGGCCGCTGGTGTTTCGAGATCTTCCCACCAGCCATATCTCGGAGCTTCGCGCGGCGGTAGCGCTGTGATATCCCATATCGACGCAAATAGGAGAGCCATAAAGGTTGGTTGGTATTCGGGCACGTTCACGAGTTGGCCTGCTTTTCCGGTTCGTAGTCCTTCTCCGACCCTGAATAAATGTCAGCAAACATCATTGTTAGCGCTATAATCCTTCAATACAACTAACATCTTGAGCATTCTCTGGGGCAGCGTCGGCACTGGATCGACAACCCTATTCCACTCCTTTACTGCAGATTGTATACCCTTCAAGTGTCTTGAGGAGGCGTCCAGTTCTCCTATCGCGCCCTGGATCACGGAATGTTAGTGACGATAGACTAGCGGGTCAGATTATTAACCAAGGATATCCATACCTCAGTCAGTGCAAGTGCAGATATAGCCAACATAGTGTCTCCGCTCTGTGCCAATTCTGGACTCTGGAGCTGTTCTCTCGCGAATTGATAGGTTGCCGCTTTATGGTACAGGAATGGGATCCTGACCTCGTCCATCGAACCGGTAACCCATGCCCACTGACATGCTGATAGCATGAGGCACATGTGCATGTATCCAGGATTCTCGAACGATTTTTGTATTCTAGCAGGCTGTCAGTTCAAGGTGTTTAGCAGGTCAGGTCGACCCAACTACCGGGTTGACGCACGCTGAAGATTCCAGCTCCCGAGCAACAGGTCTCGAACCCCAAACCGTGTACTGTGAAACTGGTATAAGACGTTAGCCCTGTGGGACAAGTATTTTTCTCAGTAAAGTGGCTTACAATGTCGCAGAAGGCGTTTGGAGTGTTCCGGAAGAGCATCAAAGGAGCCTCCAACGTAGTTGTTGAGGGCATTACTCATCCCTGGCGATGCTGGTGCCGCTGACTCGGTAAGTGCCATTTGGGACCCAAAGCTCCCCAGAGCAACATTGCTGGACGACGATGACGGTGAAGGTGAGGAATCATTGGATGGGAGCGGTTGTTCTGGAGTCGGATATATGCATTCACTCCCCGTCTGAAGGCAATTGGTGCTGTGTTGGCAATATTTGTTAGTCAGTCCTACAAGGCTTACGACTCAACCGACCGGAGCCTCATGCAAAGCTCGTCTATCCCACGCCGGAGCCTCGCGTAGCCTTGCAGCAACGACAAGAAAACGAGGGGAAAGTATCGATTGTTCCACGAGTAAGACCGGGAAGTTTAACATACCAAAGCGGCTTTTGCTCGTCGCACCTCACATGCCTAGCCTTGCATCGAGTGCATCCGTTTTTGCTTCTCCGATGAAATTTTCTCTTTCGTTCTTTGTCCTTTGGCGGCGCCATGATGTTATCTTGGCATTCCTCAGTGGCTATGCGGTATATCTTTTCTGGGACTGATTATGGACAACAGTGGCTTCGTCTACATGTTGCTAATGTAGGCTCCGTATATCACCAGACGCCTCGCCAATGACTCGGGGGCAGTCGAGAGGAAATATTCCACGAGAAGCGTGGTCTTGAAGCACGGCTGACACGGTTCAAGAAAACAGAGGCAGGCAATTCAAGAATTCCTTCGTATTGAGGACCAGCCTTTGCCCGATACAATCCACGCCAGTAGGCGGGATATCCCCAAATAGATTTCAAGGGAGCAAAGCTCGTTTTCCTAGACGAAGGCTGCAGGGTCTCTGCCCAATCAAATATCACTGATTCTCTTAGCCCCATGACTCGCTAGGTCCCCAGTGGCGGGGGCTTGTTCACAAAACCCGTAGAGGCTTCATTTTTGCCCGGGGTTGATGAGATCAGTGAGGCCATACTGAGAGAAAAGTCGGCCGCCTGGAGAGAAAATGGGCTGGAATAAAATGTCTCGTTTCTCCAGTGGACCTAGACTTTACGTCTTAAAAAGCTGCTACGTCACATATAATACGCACGGCGACAGCTATTCCAAATCGTAGCCTCATCGCGACAGGGGCAAGATGATAATGATGGCTCAATCTTTTGGATAACGGTTGGCCGTTGGAAATAAACACGAAGATGAGGATATCGTGCTCAGCATACGGCCCAATGGCATGGAGTAACACGGAACCGATTCGACACCCCCCTGAAAGGAGGCGATTCTCTATACAGGCCAATCACCCCTAGCTGGCAGTTGCTCTTTCATTGTCTCGTACCACGAAATAGCAAAGGAGGTTCTCGCGATACCGAAAGAGGCCGAATCTCCAACTCGGAGCGGAGCGGTTGAGGCGTCGGTGTGGGGGCCCGCCTCTCGGAGCTGACTGTTAAAGTGTCTCTCGCTCAACTGTTAGCGGACAAAGTGTGGGGATCGATGTCTATTTTGGGCCTTTCCAGATGTCAACAGGGGAGACTGCATTGACGAACGCCTGGTACCGAGAGAATAGCTCGTGTTCCTTCAGCCATGGACCACGTGCTAGTAAGCGGCGGCGCGAGACACGGTCTTGTTCAGCCTTAGATAGGAGAGATAATGACGCAGTTTGTCTTCTCAGCAAGGGAGGTTGTCTCGTGTCCTGAAATTAACTTAGATATCTGGAATAAGAGAGGCTGGTGAACCTCGTGTTGAAGGCCTAGGGCTAGATGAGTCCAGGGTATCGAGGATGATGGGTGGAACAATCGAAGCTCGCCATGTCGTGTCCAGAAAAAGAATTGAGGAATTCAGTGGCCTATCAGTGATTGAGAAGGCAAGCTGAACAAAGTATGTCTTTATCAGAGCTGAGCTAATTCGAGCGGATGGGCCGAAATCCTGATTGAGGCTGTGGTGATATTGATCAGCAGCAAGGCGAGCGATTGTGAGACAGGGACACGGGCGAGTGTTTTGAGCAAAGCTGAGGAAGTTTAGGAAGAAGGAAAGAAATTACCGACTCGTCGAGAGAATAAGGTTATTCTGAGTGGCTGAGAAAAGTCGGCATGATAAAAGGCATTGTCGTACACTTCGGCTGTGCCACCTCATCTCCTCCACGTCAATCAATCAAGCGACAATTGAATTGACATGGAACATTTGGCTTGGGTTCCGCAGATCGGGTCACATGCATTTGCCCATGTCATGTTAACTAATGATCTGGCATCTTTCCAGTGGACAGCCCTGCTTCGGCTAATGGAATATGGGGAATCGATGTGAACAGATGCCGCTGTCCACGAGGCGGTCAATGTCTAATGTAGTAATGCCTCTCAGCCTTTGAAGTTGTCAACTCGAGAACCGAGAATTTATCCGATATCGTTGATCCACAGACTTGATACATACTATGTACATACGTACATCCGCCTCACAATCAACAGAGCTGAACTCGGCCGGTTGAGGCGGGCAGACCCTTTCTTCGTTCCGTTGCCAGCTGCCGAGAGATGCCACGAGCTTCAAGGGCCACGACAGGGCTGGTGGAGTAGCTACTGACGTTGCCGGTTGTTGGCGTTTACATCAGCGCCAGACCATTGTGTCGCCCATTTCCGAACGGAGGAGGTCTTCTTGTTCTATGTATGTATGAAGGTATGGAGTAATTCGTTGAGCGAGGAGATGGCATTTACCCAAGAATCACAGACAGGTAATGGATGTAACTGATGATGATGGTCCATGATGACCGCAGTTCGTCAAATGCTGCCAGCCTTTGTTCATATCGCTCCTCTATTAACAACTCAGACCCAATCACCAACCGCCCTGTTAACGATCAACCCCCAGATTCGACATTCCGCCTTGCCGAGGGTGGTCTGCTGGCAGTCAATTGATGAGTTGGTGGGGGTCAAGTTATGTATGGCTACAGTATCAGTATCCTGATCGGCAACAAACAAGGGACAGAGCCCAAACAAACTCAAAAGCCAATACCCAACCATCCATTGCCCATTGTCACTCGGGCTCCCGTCCCGTGATTCAAGATAGAGGTGGTCAGTGGGCATCAATCGAAGCCCTGTCGGGTTCACTTACATACGCAAGACAACACGCCTTGGTGCCTGACCTGGACGTTTTAGTTACCTGAACGTTAGTCTCTAACCGTCTATCGAGTCCCATCGTTGGTTGATATTGATTGACCGCTTCTCAACGGTTCCAGGTACTACCCTGTTCGTACATACAGCACTCACTCTTTCACTCTTTCATGAGGTCAGCCAGCGATGGATGCCGACGCGCCTCGCTTGCTTGGGCAACAACGCTTGAGCGCCCAATGCCAATGTACTTGATCACCCAGTCACTCAATTTGTCAAGGCCGAGGCAGTGACTTTTTCGGTTGACTCTCTTAGGCACTCTGGGGTAACCCGGCACTCAGTATCAGTACTCCCGCTGACGATACCTCTCCACTCTCTATTCGGTTCTCTGGCTACACAATATCGTCGTGGGATATTTCATACTGAATGTTAATGGTTACGACTCAAACTGGCACACAAGACGTCACCCACCCTGGCTTTGGATCAGAGACAGGGTTCGCTCGTGGGTTCTTTTCGCTTGGTAGTTAGGTTGCTTGCGCCATCCAAAAAGTCAAGAAATTTGCCGATATTAATTAGATTGACTCTCTCTTCAGGTACAAACTATCGCCCACCAACCAACCTCCGAAGCGCCGGATTGACACCCTCCAAAACAATAAAGGAATTGGATTCTGGGGCGAATTCTACTGCAAATCTTAGCAGAAAAAGGATTTTGGGCCATCTCATCACTGACTTGCTTCACGCCTGGTCCCTGTCACTGCCCACTACAGCGCACTACACTACAGGCTACTCACTACTCAACTCGACTAGACTAACTAACTAGTGAATGGGGCATCGCTTTTTTCCATCGCCATCCATCTCTCACGACAAGGGTTTCGCTTCATGACATGCGTCGTCCCCGTCTCTGTCTGTACCTTACCTTCATCCCTTGCAGCCTCACGGACGAACATAAATCGTCCCCATTCCGAGCTTCACTCCTCCAGATTCTCTTTCAATTCTGTACCAGTTCGGTTCAGATCAGCTTGTTCAACAGCTTCACTTGCAACTGGTTCGCTCAGAAGCGCCTCCAAGGATCTTGCACTACTGTCTTAGTGCTTCTTCACTATCATTCCGCGAAGTTTACCTAGTTTCTTTTTTTCCTGCTCTTCCTAGAAACGGCCATCTCAGAGTGATCCATCTGCCTGGACCACATCCATACCACAGACCACAGGACACACAGGTCACACCGCCTACAAGTTACATTCTACTGTACAGCCGCCAACCCAGCCCAGCCCAGCAGGAGGACCCAGAACCCAGGACCCAGGACCCAGGGAATTTCATCACCATCAATAAAGGAAACCCTAGTCAACCGTCGTGCATGACCCTGGAGAAGAGAGTTAGCCCAGCCCAGCCTGTCTTTTGGAAGAAAAGGAACCCGGGCCCAGGATCATTCACTGCCCAAGGGACCCCCCAAGACCCAAAGGGACCCATAGTGTACAAGCTGTCCGGTGTTCATCTCCATTCATCGGTTTACCGGTAGTCTGTTTTGTTCTCTTTTTTTTTTAATTGGAACCCAAGGCGTGGACTTGGGAACGTGGATCCATTCTGTTGCTTCTTCACGCCGGTGGATTCTTTCTTTATCAGCCGCAAGTCTCGTCAGGTCTTGTCAAAATTAACACTTATTTGCGGTTTTTACAATGATGAGCCAGTACACTATGGCACAACCAGATCATGCCTACAAGTCTTCAACAATGTCGAACAGTCCCTGGAATCCAACTCGCAGGTGAGACAGCATTCCTCCCTCCCTCTGCTGACCGTCTCTGTACGTATGAAAGGATCATGGTTGACTAATTCACCGGTAGTTCATTTACCGATCCCTCGGTACATGGCAGTTTCGACAATGGCTTTTACTCAGCACAAAGGTATGGTACTTCTCGGAACAATACCAGCTCGGACTCATTAGTAACATCGGCCGCTTCAAGTGTCAACTACTCAGCTAGCAACTATAACCTAGCTGGCGGTCTGCCCATTGGTACTGGCGGCCATATGTCGCGACCCGAGTCAGCCTATCCCGCTGCTCCATCATACGGCGCCCGTCCTGCTTCAGGATCATACGGAAAGCCTGTCGTCCATGGCTCGTACAAGGGAGCAACCTCTCAGTCCTGGGAGAACCATGATCGATACTCACCTACCGACTCGGTGGACGATATCATCGCATCGCCTAACCTGTCCGACTATTCCCTGGAAAATGGGATGAGCAACTCTGCTCCCGGAGGAAAGTCAAAGTCATCTGGCAAAGGTCGATCGCAAAGACGTCCCTCAAACCGTGACGAGTTTGACGGTCCTCATCAATTCTTGCAGCGACCACCTCCCGATGTCATTGCTATGCAGGAACGTGAGCTTCCTCACCTGCCTACGAACCTTCATGTCCAAGAGCAGGACAGTGTTTTGAGCCAGGTCAATGACCGTCTTTCGCAATGGGCATACGATTTCGTTGCCAAGTACCAGTTCCCGATTCCTACTCGCCCAGGACATGAGACCTGTTGAGCGACCTCAGGATCGAGAATGGACTGG